>NW_017387823.1:0-52428 GCF_000349305.1 Malassezia sympodialis ATCC 42132 | reverse complement strand
CGGCCTCCGCGCCGAGCGCCATGGCGCGGCGGCTCGCGGCCGCGCGCGTGCTGGCGCAGGCCGCGCCGCTCCTGCACGATGCGCCGCTCGCGCCGCAGCTGCTCTCGTGGCTGCACCCCACGCTCGCCTTTCTGCAGTCGGACGTGCCGCCCAGCGTGGCGCTCCTCCAGCTGCGCCGGTGCGTGTGCGAGACGCTGCGCCACCTGTACGCGGCGCTGCCGCCCGCGCAGGCCGCCCAGTGCGTGCCGCCGGACCTGCGGCAGCGCCTCCTCGTCCTGCTGCGCGACTGGGCGACGCTGCAGGACGGCACGCGCATGGCGCCCCTGCTCGCCGCGATCGTCGAGCGCGCCGCGCCCGACACGCCGCGCGACCAGGTCCTCCTCGCGCTGCGCCACGAGGTCCATGCGCTCGTGCATGCCGCCGAGCAGGCGCTCCTGGCCCTGTGCGCAGGCCCCCTGGACGCCTCCGCGTGGCTGCCCGCGCCCACGGTGCTGGGCTGGGTGTGCGAGATGCTCGCGGCGCCCCAGGCCGAGTCGCGCGCCGCCGCGCGCGGCGCGCTGTACGCGCTGCTCACGCACAACCGCGAGCACGAGGGACTGCGCGCCGCGCTCCTCGCGCAGTGCTACCGCGAGCTGGCGCAGCCGGACGCCGCGCGCACCGTCTTTGTCGTCATGGCCGACATGTACACGGCCCGCGCGCTCCCGCTGCGCGCGCACCAGGTCGTGTGCGTCGCGCTCACGATGCTCGCGCACACGGCCGTCGACGTGCGCCTCGCCGCCCTCCTCATGCTCGAGGCGCTCAGCCGCACGCGCGCGCCGCACGCGTCGCTCGCGCATGTGGCGCCGGCCGTGCGCTCGCAGCAGCCGGCCGCGTACCTCGAGGTGCAGCGCACGCTGTGCTATGAGCTCGAGCTCCCCGGCGACGCGCCCAGCGCGCTGGGCCCCGCAGAGGAGGCCAGCGACGCACACGCCGCCGACCGGAGCGCGCCGCGCTCGGGCCTCGGCGCGCAGGTGCTCGCGGAGCTTGCGGCACAGGTGCAGGAGCACGTGCCGCCAGCGCACCGCGGCGGCGTGCTCGGCCTGCTGCCGCCGTGGCTGCAGGGGCTGCGCCTCGGCGCGCCGGCGGGCGCGGCGCTCGCGCACCTCGTCTCGCTGACGCTGCTGTGCCGCGAGGCGCACCCGCTCGCGACGCGCGCGCTGTGGCACAGCGTGGGCATCGGCCTCTCGACGCCCGAGATCCATGGCCTGCTGTCCTTCTTCCAGGCGCAGGCCCTGCACTGCCGGAGCGCCGACGTTCTTGACGTGGCGCGTGTGGCGGTCGCCAGTGCGCCGGCGCCGGCGATGCTCGTGATGCAAAGGTACCTGTATGCCGCGCTCACGCCGGACATCATGGTCGTCGCGACGCCTGCGCCGCCCGCCCTCGAGGCGCCCGTCCCGGCGCCCGGCACCGAGCTGCCGCCGCTCACGCCGGCCCTCCCGCTGCTGCTCATGCTGGGCGAGTGCGTTGACGAGCTCGCGCTCCAGCGCGAGCACCTCGCGCCCCTCCTGCACGCCGTGTGCATGCACGTGGACGGCGCGCCGCCGCTCTTGGCGCCCGCGATGCTGCGCGTCGCGGAGCAGGTGCTGAGTGTGATGCACACCTCGTCTGTGCAGTGCGATCCCGCGAGCGTCGCGACGCTCCGCGCGGCGTTCGCCATGTCGCGGGCGGACCACGCACACATGACCGCCGAGCTCGTCCCGCACAAAGTGCAGGCGCTCGTCGATATGCTCGCTGCTCTCGCGGACGAGCACGGAGGCCCGGCGATGCGCGAGGCGTGGCGCGACGTGGCGCTGCACTGGGCTACGACGGGCGCTGTGCGCCGCATCGCGTGCCGCTCGCTCCAGGTGCTGCGCGCGCTGCACGCGCCCTACAGCGCGCACATGCTGCCGGGGCTCCTCGCGCGCCTCGCGGACACGCTCGACGCGCACGACGCCGTGTCGTACGTGCTCGAGGCGCTCGCGACGCTGCAGAGTCTCTTGGCGTCCGCGCCGCGCGAGGCGTCCGCGCCGCTCTTCTGGACGGCCGCCGCGTGCGTCGGCACCGCGACCGAGTCTGTGCGGGGAGCGGCGCTTGCGCTCCTCGAGGCCTGGCTCCAGACGGCCGAGCTCGCGCCCGACGCGCTCGCCGCGCTCGCCGACGCGCGGCCCGGCGCGTGGGACGCGGCGACGCCGCCGCTCCAGCATCTCCTGCTGCGTGGCCTGCACAGGTCGCAGCACGATGCCGTCACGCTCCGCGTGCTCGTGCGCCTGCTGGACGTGCGGAACGACGCGCTGGTCGAGACGCCCACGGAGGACCGCCTGCTCACGCTCCTTGTCGCGACGCTCCCATGGGCGATGCGCGCGTGCGACAGCCGTGAGGACGTCGATCTCCCGCTGCTGGCGCGCCTCGGCGAGGGCCTCGCGGCCCTCGCGCGGGCTGTGGAGCGCGCTGACGTCGAGCGTGTCGCGCACTCGATCGCGCGGCAGCGCTTCCGCCGCGCCGACGAGCTTGCGCGCCAGGCCGCGGCGTGCCTCGTGGTGGGCCGGTCGTCGGCGCGTGCGATGCACCATGTGGGCTTGCTGCTCCCCATGCTGTACCACGACACCGAGTGGGTGTGCGAGCAGGTCCTGGTGCTTCTCGTCCCGCTGCTGCAGGCGTGCCACGCACAGGGCCTCGCCGCGCTTGCGCCGGACGCGTCGCTCGACCCGCTCTTCCGCCTGCTCCGCACGCCCCTCGCGCCCTTAGCGCTGGACGTGCTGCAGGCGCCGCCGCTGGTCCGCGAGGAGGCGCACGCGCACGAGGGCGCAGGCGGCTGGGCCGGCGCGGACTCGGAGCGCGCGCAGCGCAATATGCGCGCTGTCGCCACGGCGTGGGCCGCGCATTCGCCTGAGCAGGGCGTGCAGTTCGTGCGGGACGACAGCGACGAGCGTGCGTCGCAGGCCGAGCTCGACGCGCTTGCGACGCAGCTGGACGACCTCGCGTCGTTCTTCGTGCAGGACAGCGAGGACCCCCCGTCGCCGCAGCCGTCGAGTGAGCACGTCGCCAAGATCCTCGCGCGGTCGACGTACCGGTCGCGCGACTCGGTCGTGCCCTTGGCGGCGCCTCTGCCGGACACGACGGTCAGCGAGGCCTCGTACGACACGACGGCGGGCGATGCGCCCCGATTCTTCTCGTCGCTGGACGAGTCGGGCGTGTCTGCCGCGCTCGGCGGCGGCGACCCCTTTGTGGTCGGGCGCCTCGCGCCGCGTGCGGGCGCCGCGAGTCGCGCACACTAGTTTTGTAGATACCTATGAGGCCGCCGAGCCACGCCCCATGGCGCTGCGCACCGAGTCGGCGGGCAGCGGCGGCAGCGGCTCGCCGGCGCTGGTGGGCGGCGCGAGGAAGCCCACCTCGACGAGCCATGCCAGGTACAGGCCGACAAGCGCAGGGCTGACGCCCCGCACGACGTCGAGCTCGTTCGACTCCTGCAGCAGGCGCGTCGTGTGCGCATCACTGAGCTCCGCGGACCGCGTCGAGGTCGGCAAGTCATCCAGCACAAAGTGCAGCAGGGGGAACAGCGCGTTCGCCTCGGCGTCGTTCGCCTGGCTCGTGGCCATCACGTGGTTCTCCAGCGCCGAGCGCCACGCGATGTACTCGGTGCGCCGCACCGGCCAGCCGTGCGTCGCGAGCGCGCCAAGGAACTCGTTGTACCGGATCGTGGGGTGCGACGTGACGTGGAACACCGTCGCGTGCGTCGCCGCGTCCGGCGCCCACCGCGTGCCGTAGAGCGCTGCCAGCGCAGTGACGCGCGCCACATGGTCCACCGGCACCATGTTCAGCGTGTTGTCCATGTCCGGCACGAGGCCCAGCTGCGCGCTGCCCTTGAGCAGCCGCACGAGAAAGTCGTCCGTGTTGCTCACCGCCGTGTGGCTATCGCCCACGACGTAGCCCGGACGCACAATCACCGCCGAGAGGCCGCGCTGCGCGCCGGCCATCACCAGGCGCTCCGCCACCCACTTGGACTGGCCGTACCCGCTCTTGAGGCCGTGCGCGCTGCCATCGAGCAGGTCCGTCTCAGGCACACCGCCCACCGCGTCGGACATGCGCCCCGACTCGGATAGCTGGATATAGTACTCCGTGTCGAGCGCCGACGTCGACGAGACAAAGGCCACCGACTTGGGCCGACCCTGCGCGGCGAGCTGCATCACCGCCACCGTCGACAGCACATTCGCCGCACGCAGCTTCGAGTAGGGGTACACCCAGTGCACGAGCGCGCCATTGTGCACGACCACGTCGACCTCGTCCGCCATGCGCTGCCAGTCCGCCTCGCTCAGGCCCAGCTGCGGCGCGGCCAGGTCGCCCAGGACGGCTTCCACACGCCCGCGCTCGGCCCACGCCTCGCGCCACAGGCCGCGGCCCGCGAGGGCATCTCGCACACGCGCCTGCGCCGCCGCCGCATCGCGGGCGCGCGTGTGCACGTATACCTTGCGCACCGCTGCGCTGCGCTTCTCGAGCAGGTCCGCGAGCACATACGCGCCAAGGAAGCCCGTGGCGCCGGTGAGCAGTACGGTGCATGGCTCGGGCGGCGTCGCCGCGCGGGCGAACGTCGCAGGCAGCGCCGCCTCGAGCGTCTCGGCGTCGCGGGCATAGTCGCCCTCGGTCGGCGCGTCGTCCGTGTGAGACGGCTCGGTGACCAGGTCCGTCTCGCTGCTGCGCATCTTGTCGAGCGCGGCCGCGAGCTGCGCCACGGTCGGCGCATCAAACACCAGACCCAGCGGCACCGGCGCCGCGAGACGCTGGCGCAAAAGGAACACGAGACGCGTCGCAAGAATCGAGTGGCCGCCCAGGTCGAAGAACGACACGTCGAGCGGCACGGGCGTCGCGACGCCGGGGAGCAGCTCCGCCCACACGTCCGCGACGGCCGCCTCCGTCTGCGTGCGCTCGCGCGTGTCACGCTGCGCGCTCGCCGCCTGTGCCATGCGCTGCGCAAGCACCGTATCGGGGAACGGCAGGACGGGCTTGTCAATCTTGCCGTTCGGGTTCAGCGGCATCTTGGCCAGGGGCACAAAGAGCGTCGGGATCGAGTACGACGGCAGCTTGCGCTTCAGGTACTCGCGAATGTCCTGGATCAGCGCATGG
Organism: Malassezia sympodialis ATCC 42132; assembly: GCF_000349305.1. NCBI lineage: Eukaryota > Fungi > Basidiomycota > Malasseziomycetes > Malasseziales > Malasseziaceae > Malassezia > Malassezia sympodialis. The sequence goes on along the minus strand of NW_017387823.1, from coordinate 47,292 downwards.
TAGTGCGCAATGCGGCGCAGCGTCTCGCGCTGCGGGCCCTCCGGCACACCGTCCAAGTCCACGGCCACGGCGTCCTCGGCCGGCAGCACACCTGTCGGCACAAAGTACGAGACCAGCACCTTCTCCTCGTCCTTGTCGCGGCGCACCAGTGTGACGTTCTCGCGCACTTGTGGGTGCTGCGAAAGGTGCGTGTCAATCTCGCCGAGCTCAATGCGGAAGCCGCGGATCTTGATCTGGTCGTCCGCGCGGCCCGTGCACTCGACCGTGCCGTCCGGCAGGTAGCGTCCCAAGTCGCCCGTCCGGTACAGGCGGTCGCGCGGCCCCTTCCAGTACGCCCCCTCTGGCGTACCCTGCAGCGTGTCGGGGATCACAAGGTCTGGCGCAAGCCAGTTGGCCACAAACTTGTCGGCCGTGACTTCGGGCGGGCCGAGGTAGCCCTCCGCCAGACCACCAGAGCGCACGTAAATCTCGCCGACCTCGCCGACCGCGCACGTCTCCTGCCGCGCGTGGCGGTTCACCACCAGCAGCTGCACATCGATCATGCCCTGACCCGCAGGCATCGTGTCCTTCTGCGTCTGCAGGAACGCAGGCTCCCTGCTGACCGGCGGGATCGCAAAGTACGACACGGCTCGCTGCGTCTCGGTCGTGCCGTACATGTTAATGATGCGCACATGGGGCGCCAGCGACTGCAGGCGCGTGCAGTCGCGCTTGGTCAGAATATCGCCCACGAAGAACGCGTTGCGCAGCGTCGGAATCGATGCCGTGGCCTGCGCGGCAAGCAGCTGGCCCATGGCCGGCGTCAGGTGCGTCACGGTCGCCTGCGACGCCGCCATCCACTCGGCCAGGCGCCCCGGCGTGCCAATGTCCTCGGCCGTCGGAATGTGCAGCTCGGCGCCGAAGAACAGCGGCGTAAACATATCGCGCTGGATCGGGTCGTGCGCAATACCACTGAGCATCGTGAAGCGGTCCTCCTCGCCTAGTTGGAAGCGCTCGCCCATCCACGGGAAAAAGTGTGTGAGACTGTAGTGCCGACCCTGCACACCCTTGGGAATGCCCGTCGAGCCGGACGTGAACGAGAGCGTCGCAACGCTGTCGGGGCCCAGCACCACCCCCGTCGACTGCGCCGCAAGCGCTTGCGCCGACGCCAGTACATCCTCGCCACCCACGGCACCACCGTGCACGGAGCCGTCCGGGCGCAGCTCCAGCGCCGGCATCTCTAGACGCAGCTCTAGCTCGTGCTCAATGCACTGGCGCACCGATGGCTGCAGCACACCGGCCTTGGCCAGCACAACCAGCGCGCGCGGCCGCGCCACCTGCAGGTAGATGTTCTGCCGGCTGGGAGGGTACGTCGGATCAATCACACTAAAGGTCGCGCCAGCCTTCAGCACACCCAATACGGCCACGACCAGGTCGACACCGCGGTGCGCATACACCGTGACAACCTCGCCGCGCTGCACGCCTGCTTGTAAAAGACGATGCGCGACCACATTGCTCGACAAGTTGAGCTGTCCGTAGCTCACTGTGCGCACAGTCGAGGCAGGTGCGCCGCCCGCCGCAGGACCGTCTTGCACGCTCTCCACGAGGCAGCGACGCTCGGGGAAGGCTGCTGCATTCTTCTCAAAGATGCTCGTGATACTCCCGCGGTAGCCACACCAGTCGAGGTCCTGCCGTGGGTTCGGCAGCTTGGCCGCCTCGGCGGCCGTGCGGATGAGGATGCGGCCGATCGGCGTCATGGGATCCTTGGCGGCCGAGTGGATAAGCTGATCCAGCTGCGCGAGCATGCTGTCAATCCGCGCGCCAGAGAACAGCAGCGCATTGTACGACAGATGCACAGCCACTGCCCGGAAAGGATCGCTGCGGAAGCCGGTCGTCGGCTCCGCGGGCGCCTCGGTCTGCGCAAGACCCGTCTCGGCGCTCACCTGGGCGCTCGGCGGCGTGATAAACATAGACAGATCCGTCGATACGTTGGTACGCTGCAAAAAGTGCTGCAGCGAGTGTGTCTCGTCAAAGAAGCGCACACGGAACAACGAGGAAGTCGCGTGTGGCGACGGCCCTTCGAGCGCCACGCGGTCGGCCTCGATGCGCTGAGCAACCTGCTCAAACGGCACATAATGCCGCACAGCCTCGTTCTCCACTGCCTGCACGCGCATAGCCACCTGCCAGAATGCATCACCTGGCTCCATTCGGATGCGCAAGACAATCGCGTCGCCCGTCGAAGGGTGGTTCGAGGCGACGACAATGTCCGTGTCGCCCGTGTACCTGTGGATCAGCACAATGTACGCTGCCAATAGCAGGTGGCACAGCGTCGGCATCGCCTCTTCGCCGTCGCTATGGTCGAACAGCGCGAGCCGCCCGAGCGCCCGGCACGTCGATACCGGCAGCTCGTACGACTTAAGCGCATGCACCACACGTGTAGCGGACGGTGGAGGGTAGTCCATCGGAAGCGCAAGACGCGGCACACTGCGCAGCTGCGCAGCCCAGTACTCCATATTCTCGGACGCCGTCGCCACAGAAGGCGCGTCCTGCTGCATGGTCGTACGGCTTTCAGCGGGCATGACTCGCTGGCTCGTCGGCTTTCGTATCACGTGATACCCCACAGCGCGCGGCTCGACTGCGAGCCCACTGCGAGGTGCGGCTGCTGATGGGGTGGTGGCGCACGAGCGAAGCACCGCTGCCAGCCGGGGGCACCGAACCCACGGCCCCCGCCTCCAGACCAGGGGAACATGCAGCCGAGCCCTCACAGATATATTCTATCCTGCTTGAGGCGTCCTCGCGACCGGAGCCTCTTGTCGTGCCGTTTAGCACGCTGCTTGTCTCGTCGGCGATGACTTTGGGCTTCGTGTCCGGCTTTGCCAACGGCGCGCGACACACGGCGCTTGTCTTTCTTGCAGAAAATGCACATCGGCGTCCAGAGACCGTCCAGGGCTGGTACTTTTACAACAAGACCAAGTACTATCGCATGATCCTCGGCGGTTTCCGGCGCGGCGGACAGACCGGCCTGCAGCTGGCGGGCTGGGTCGGCGGGTGGTGCCTGCTGGATATACTAACAGAGAGCGTGCGCTCGTACGTCGCTGAGAAACGGGGCGAGGAACGACCGCCGCACACCTCCCTCGACCGTCACGGCCTGGGGCACTGGTTCGACGGTGCCGTTGCAGGCGTGTCGACTGGCCTCATTAGTGCTGTTGGATGTACGTATCGGTGGCTGACAAGCGAGTCCGCGTATCCGCACCTACAGTCCCTCGCATGGTGCTCCTCGGTGCGCTCGCCGGTGGCACGACCGGCGCTTTGCGCGATCTCCGGAATGCCCTGCTCTATAGTAACGATATACATCCATTCTAGGCATCTTATCTGCGCATCGCGCGCGCCTCTGCATCGGCAAAGTATTTGTTTTGGCGCTCCTCGAGTACCCGACGCTTGTTAAAGTATTCGATCTGATGTTAGAATAGGCGCTTACCCAGCTCTGCGCACAGCTGCCCTCGTAGGCATCACGCTCCCGCAAACAGGGATCGTTCGAGCGCTCCATTGCTGCAAGCTGCGCACGCTCTGCCTCGCTGCGGCGCGGCTCCGCGAATGATCCTGCGCCTAGCGGGCCCTTGATCCCAGTCATATCCGTGCCAGGAGGACTATGTATGTTGTGCTTTGTCAGGCACGCATAGTAAGAGTCGCGGTTGTCCCAGCATCGCTGCCGGTTTGATCGTGTAGCCGCCGACTTCGACATGTCACTCGGGCGGTGCGATGGGAGAAACGAGCGAACTCCACATCAGGCCGCATCCTACGCGGCCGACCTAACAAACAACTGACGCCCTCCGAAGAATCGTCATGTATCCCTCGATACTACTTGTAGCTATAGTGCCTGGCAAGCACCCTTTTACTAGATTCAGCCCCTGGAAGGGCCCCCTCATCCTGCTGGGCCTCATCCCATCGGGCAAGGCGACCCTCTCTTCGCACCTCCACTTTCGTCTTCTGAGGCCGTCCAGGTACTCAGTGCATGCTTCGTGGGTGGCGCGCGCCTTGCTTTCTCTCTGTCATGTCGCAGATACAAACAAGGATTCTACCTGTGCCACACGTATCTTTTTCGCTGCGTCCCGCAGATTTTGGCCTCCAGTTCAGTGACTCATCGCATCCCCAGAGCGAAGGAACAGAACCGTTGGAGAAACTACAGGTAACCTTTCTTTCCGAGCAGTCGAGGTACAGCCTACAGAAGGCTGCGACACATTTGCGCTCGGGCGAACTTGTTGCCTTTCCTACAGAGACAGTGTACGGCCTGGGCGCGTGTGCCTTGCGGTCCGATGCATCAGAGCGCATTTACGCTGCAAAAAACCGTCCGGCTGACAATCCGTTGATCGTGCATATCAGCGACACCCATATGCTACAGCATCTTCTTCCCTCTTCCTTCCAGATCAACGAGGCATGCTGGGCGCTGATGCAGGCGTTCTGGCCCGGTCCCCTGACTTTGCTGTTTCCCGTGGGCCGAACGTCCGATGGATCCCCTACGGTGCCTAGCACTGTCACATGCGGACAGCCGACCGTCGGCGTGCGCATGCCCTCTCATCCCGTGGCCCGCTCTCTGATTGCACTCGCTGGAGTGCCAATTGCTGCCCCCTCAGCGAATGCGTCGGGCCGTCCATCACCGACGGCAGCCGCTCACGTCATGAACGACCTGGGCCCTCGCCACGTCCTTTCGTATATTGTTGACGGTGGTGAATGCCATGTGGGTGTCGAAAGCACCGTCGTCGATGCTACGACTGTCCCTGGCGAGGTGCGCGTACTCCGCCCCGGTGGCATCACCGTGGAGCAGCTGTCAGAGGTGCTTCGCCCTTTTCCATCCATATCATTGAGGGTCTACGGTAAAGATCTAGCTCGGAGTGCTGTTCAGGAAGCAGCACCCACAACGCCAGGCATGAAGTACAGACACTACTCACCAGATGCTCGTGTCTTGCTTGTTCGTGATGGCGCGCAAACGGACCCGAGCATTTCGCAAGTAATTGAAAGCACTGCGTCGTCACTCGGAAGGGAACGAGATATGCGCGTTGGCCTCATGTTCGCCCTAGACTCACCACTACTACGGAGCCTTGATGTGCCCGCGATCCTCCAATGGGCCCAATCCGATCCCCCGGACCGCCTTTCGCCGGTGGAACGACTCCCTGGTTTGCAATTGTGTCTGTATTCGTTGGGTCAGCGGTCCGAGCCCGACGTAGCAGCTCGGCGGCTCTTCGACGGGCTCCGTACTCTAGACGCCTGCGTGGCATGGTCTGGGCAAGAAGGTGCTTGCGATCTTATCGTCGCAGAGGAAGTGGATGAAGCAGGTGTGGGACTAGCCATCATGAACAGGCTGCGCAAGGCAGCTAGCAGTACCATTCGCGTTTCAGTGCCGTAACGTGTTGTATGTATGTACATTAGGCTACCTGACTGGCCATCGGCTTCGGAAACGAGTGCGTGCGTGAAGTCGGATCAGGCTCCGGCATTTCAACCGCATGTCGCTTGCGGCGCTCCAAAATAGTCGCACCGTTGAGGTTCAAGCTAAAAGCATCCGCTGGACCACGCACCGATGGGGGTGCAGAGTGAGCCGCCTGCTTGTCTGCAATGATTTTTGCTGCCAAGTTACCATGTCGTTGCTTGGCACGATCCACATCGTTCTTCGTAGGATCGGCACGCATACCAGAGATATTCTTCCACATGCGCGAGCGGAGAGAATTTGAGTCATGTTTTTGCGCCTCGCGCATCTCTTCCTCGATTCGATGAACGGCGAAAGAGACATCAAAGGCCTCACGCAGATAGTTTTTGTTGACAGTACGGCGATTGTCTTCTGCCATTTCAGTACCGTGCAGGGAGGCTAGAAGAGGCGAATCCATCGCGGAGCTGTCGAGCCCCAGGTGAGCCAGTTGTCGTCGCGGCGTGGGTATCGGCGGCTTGGCAAGAAGGGGCTTGGCTGGCTGAATCCATGGGTGGTCGAAGAACTCGTCAATAGTCAAGCGTTTATCAACATCAACACACAAAAGCTTGGCAACAAGGTCCTTCGCATCGTCGCTTATATCGTCCCACCATGGACTCATAAACGAATATTGCCCGCGTGATACTTTCTCAGACAGAGTCTTGATGGACTCGTCGTAAAAGGGAGGAAAGCCGCACAGTAGGGTATACAAGACACATCCGAGGGCCCACATATCGACACTCAAAGAGTAGTGCTGGTAGCGGACAATTTCAGGTGCCGCATACCCTACCGTGCCACACGGAGTCTTCGTGCTTTCCTCCCATACGATTTTGCTCAGGCCAAAGTCGGCAATCTTGACACGGCCGATACCACCACCACCTTTGCCAGGAGTAAATTCACCCTCGTCTGCTTTGTCTTCATCATAGGGGCGCACAACGACCTCTTTGGAAGGTATAATATCAATCTTTTCGAACAAGAGATTCTCCGGCTTGATATCCCGGTGGACAATGCCACACTCCTTGTGCATATAGCGAATACCCTCCGCCACCTGGCAGATGATATGACGCGCTAGCGGCTCGCTCATGTAAGTCAGCTTGACAATCTGATCAAACAGCTCACCGCCATCGAGCATCTCCATAACAAGGAAGCAATAATCATCCGACTCGCAAAAGTCGAGTAGTTGGACAATAGAAGAATGTTGAAGACGTCTCATGATCTGCACCTCTTGGAGGATATTCGATCGCTCCGTAGTTCGAGACTGTTCGCGTAGCCTAGCATCGAGGACTTCGTTGCCGGATGACTCATGTTTACGAACGGCTTTCAACGCGACGTGAAGATTTGTTTCGCGGTCGATGGCACGATAGACCACGGAAAACGTTCCTTCTCCCAACTTTTCAACGAGCACATAGCGGTCGGGTAGCCCAGGGTACTTGGGAATGTCCCTGGCTCGCTCACCCTGCGCCGTGACATCATCGTATTGAGCCTGCTGCAGCAAGGACATAGCACCGGGAGCAATTGTCGTAGATCCTTGCGTTGAAAAGCTCGAAGCACTAGGCATGGGCTCATCTACCAGCACCCCCGAGCCAGCTAATGTAGGTGTAGCCGTAGTATTCTCAACGAGTGCAGGCGAGGCTTTCTGAGATGACAACGAGACAGATGGCGACACCTGTGTCTCTGATTTCAGATACTTGAACAGGTTGACCATACTGACAACGATCCCACAATGGCCGAAAAACCTCGACCTTTGTGGTGTGGCGCACGCAAGACCTTTTCAGCAGAGCAATATTCCAAATTTAGTTTGCCGCGGGAAAAGGCACCTCTGAACGCTTACGTCCTTTGAGCGATTATTTGCCCGTGTTATATTGATGACATAAGTGTCACAGGCCTGGCTCGCCGCCGCGGAGATAGCCAGGCCGGTGTCCCACAATCCGCTGGGCATCGGATTGAAGGCAGTCATGCCTTCGTTCTTTGAATGCATGCTTTATGCCCTAGCCATATACTGGGCTGGATTGTTTTACCACAGATGGTCCGTACATGCCAGGACGCGGCAATTTGTGCTGGAACAACGCCGAAAAGCAGGGATCCCTGACTCCGACAATCGCCCACTGGCTGTGGCCGCCGCGGACGTAGCGTCTCGTCGACAACAAGAGTTTGAACGCCAAATAAAAGAGACAGAGGATGTATTTGGTCGTCCAAATCCCGCGCCTATGCCTAGAGCGGGCGTGCCAAAGCCTAGTTTCCGACCTGCACCAGTGCCGCAGCCCTCCATTGTCTATTCTCAACCCCATGGACGACATCCTTCACCAGAAACATTTTATGGTCCCATTCATCCCAAAGTGCAAATGGCACCGGCAAGGAAGCGTGACGCAGATGAGATCTCTGAAATGGAGGCCTCAAACGATTATCATGCTGTGCCTCGTCGCGTGCGTCGTCGTGTTTCCCTCATTGATGATAACACCCAAGAAAAACCTAGTGCCACTGATGTCGCTGATGGTTCAGAGGATGGCATGGAAGAAGATGCCTCGCTAGATGAAAGTGACAGTGGCTCATATGAAGACGATGAAGTGATGGACGAGGTTGACGATCTTGAAGAGTCCGAGAATGAAGAAAATTCCATGGATGAAGACGAAATTCAGCAGGCTTCCACATCTCAGGCAGCACCTGCGAAGCGCCCAGCGGATACAAGCGGCGACCATGTTCCAGGAGACGAGTGGCAAGACGCAAATGGCTTGCGTTGGCGCATCGGTGAGGATGGCATACCTCGCCGGGCCGTTATGCTGGTGGAGATGAAGCTCAAATACAATATGCCTCGCGATACATTGCATCCTGATGCGCGTGCTCGTGTGCCGACCTATGTGGAAAAGTTTCTGTCGCATGACGAATACGAAGAAGCTAAGCGTAGAAAGCAGCTGAGCTGGCAACACGAGGCTTCCCATTCTCAATCGCATTCTGATTCCCCTCCATCATTCCAGAGCGATGACACGGTTGAGGATAGTCTTGCCAGTCTTGTTGCTCGGCGCTCCTATGCACAACTGCGCTCCAAAGCTGGTCGCCAGCTGCTCTTCAGTGATGTGGCTGGAAGTGGACCTCTTGGTCGGTCACGCCCTGCGTCGCTTGTGGGCGACGACTCCATGTCGAACGTGTCTATGAGTGACCATGGCCCCGACGACAGTACCTCTTTTTCTTCTTCCATGGCTGGTGATGGCCCCCTGTCATCATCACGCCGTCTCCGCCTTGCTCGGTCCCCTGCGGCATCGCCGTTGGCCCGAAGTGCTTCACCTGCACGATATGCGCCTATGCTCAGTCAGCGGTACGCGCGCAGCCGCGGGTCGTCATCCTCCGTACTGTCGCCATCGCACCCTGCTCTTGACCCAGAGGTCAAGCGCCAACGTGGTGAGCTGCTTCTCAATCGACTTCGTAAGGAGCGGTCAGAATCAAAGCGGAGTTAGCCACCCGGACAAGATACCAACAAAATAGAGCCCCGCTTCGGCAATAGTTGTGCCCATGTGGAGACGTAATATATCCGTCATTCTGCCACGATGCGCCCCACTTTGGCTTATAGGTTGCGGGCCACGCTGCCCCTGCCCAATGCCGGGAGTGCGATATCTACGCCCTCAACTGCAGCTGCTAGTGATCAGGACGCTGCCGCACTAGGACGGTTTTTCTACCGTAACAGAATGGTGAACCGGTGGGGTGGCTTACCCGCCCGGCGAACCACGCTGCAACAGTTGATCATGTTTGGTCGTTCAGCTCGGCGAAACCGGACTCTTTTAATGGAGAGTGCCAACTACTTGCGCACGGAAATGACCACTCGTATCGCGCATCGTCTTCGTGATATGCAAGCGATCCCGTTCGTGGCCATGTCCAATGAGCAACTCGACTCGATCTATCAGTTCTACTGGCGTACCTTTGAGACTTTGCGCCGAATGAGCAAAATCGAGACAGACGAACAAAATGAGCATTTGATCGAAGTAGTAACGCAGCTCCTGTCGGAGCGGAAGAGCAAGCTCGACCTGATCGTGGGCATCTCGCGCGAATGTGTGAATTATATGGAACCCGAGGCTGTCAACCTATTTCTCGCTCGAATGCTCCGCTCGCAGGTGTCGCGCGAAGTTCTGGCGAAGCAGCACATTGCTCTCTCTGTCATGCAGACGTCTGCTTCGCAATATGAAAAGCGCCCCTACGAGATTGGGATGGTTCACACCCATATCAACGTAAATGATACCATCCAGCGGTGCGTTCAGCTAGCTCGCGAGAGTCTAGCAAACACGTACAAGTGGGACATTGATGATCCTCGCATCCCCAGGGTGGAACTCTCAGGTGACTTGAATGTACATATTGCTTACCTACCGGCCCATCTTGAATTCATATTACTTGAGCTATGCAAGGTTTCGATGCAATCAACCTGTCAACGCCACGAAAATAGCGGCCACAGCATGCCCCCTGTGCATATCCTTGTGGTAGGAGGTGCAGACAAAGATGACATGATGATTCGGTTCTCTGATCAAGGCGGTGGTCTGCATCCATCCAAGCCGCGAAAAGAGGGCCATGACGAGAGTCATCGCGCCACGCTTGCCCGAGGCCCTCTCCTGCTTCCTGGTGTGGAATCGCTACGAGAATCCTCCAGCTCCCCCGCCAGTCTTGTATGGTCGTTTCACAACATTGGCAAACAACTTGACAGCATGAATTTAAAGCTCGAGGCTACCTCCACGGCCAACCTGTCGCAGAGTGAAGTTGACGGCGCTGTCACTCCCGACCCAACAGCGTCGTATCCAGGTGGTGACGGACTTATGCGTCTCTCGGTATTAAACATGGACTCGAAGAAAGGGCTTCCTATGGTTAAGCTATATGCAGAACTCTTCGGCGGCGCGCTGGATTTCCGCACTTTGGATGGATATGGTACGGATATGTACCTAAGTCTTCCAAAATTCGGTACATCAATGGAACTGCATGAGTAGACCCTGTGGCAACACTTAGTCCAAGTCTGTGTTAATTGTGTATACGTACAGTGCATAAATAAGAGCACTAAACCACTGATGAGGAAAAAAATGGAGAGCCAACGATTTGCCTGCCGATTGCGCTCCTTGGCTTTCTGTAGCTGTTGGTTTCCGCGTGTCACTTGCTCACCATGGCTACCAGCCTCTGTCAATAGGGTATCAATATGCTCGTTCTGTTCTTGCAGGTGCTGAACAATACGGGTTTGTAGCGCAGAAATATCCTGCAGTTGCTGCTCTGCATGCTGAACAGCAGCCAGATCTGCTTGAAGTGACTCGACAAGGGCTGAGGCTTCCTCTTCAAACATATGCAATTGCTCCTGAGACAGTTCATCTGCGACATCTACGCCGCGATCACCCATGGTGCCAATGCTGCCCCGCAAGATCTCTTCAGAGAAACCAGCCTGTGAATTGTGCGAGGAAACTTTGGCACTGTCCGCTAGATTCTCGTAGCGCTGCCTTTGAGCGGCTACGCGTCGCTGTTGCAACATTGCCTGAACAGAAGACGCATGAGCTAGTTGCTCGGAGAGGTACTGCGTGATTGCCATATGATGGGCATGAAGTGCATTGGATGCCGCTCGCTGCTTATTCAAGGAGCTGTTCTGCAGCAGGTTCAAGGGAGAAAGAGATGTAATACCCGCCCGAGTTAGCGCTTTCTCCAGGGCATTAAACCGCAAAGTTTCGCCATGCTCAAGCTCCTGGACGCGATCTAGACATTGTTTTACCACCAGTTTGACTTGAAAGTCCACTTCGTCGCGTTCCGCTTCTGTCAATGATGTGTTGTGCTGCCACTTAGAAAATGCATCTTGAGAAGTATTAGCACTATTGATATCATTTGTTTCTGAGCCAGTTGATCGTTTTCCTTTCGATGTCACATTTAAGTAGGGACGTCGAATCATACTCAAAAAGTTGAACAGGGAGACGATGTGCCGCCTGACCGTATAAGCTTCATTCGTCCATAATGACGCTGCCTCGCGCTGCTTGACCATGGCAGGGTCCATTTCATGATTTTTGGGCCCATTTGTCGGTGAGGCAGCCTGTGATTTAAGGAGCTCACGGAACGCCCCCGTCTCGTCCACCACAGGCGGTACTGTTGGCGGCATGTACGGCGTTGGGTGACGAGAGGCCTAACCTCCACAAGAGGCATATGGTTCAGTAGTCCTAGCAAACACTACATGCGGCGACGTCGTCGGCCGGAGTATTTCGAATCATGAGGCACATGCTGCGGTTAGCATCCAGAAATCGTACCTCTTTGCCTCGCAACCTGTTGAGTTCCTTCTTGCGCTTAATATAGTCTTTATTTGATTCCAAGTTCTTGTTTTTACGGTGTCGTAACCGGCGCTCATCCACAGCCTTCCGCGACTCATTCTTCACAGTAGGAGTGTGTTCATCAAAGTCGAGTGCTTGAGGAAGCTGCTGCTTTACTCCTTGGCCCTCACCATTGGGACCTACCATCATTTCACCGCCAACCCACAAAACCAGGTAAATTTTCTTAGCCTTGACTGAGTTTGGGTAATCAACGACCAGACCGCCACCAAAACCGGCCTTTGTTGCTTGGCTCATTATAAAAGTCACTTGGTCATCACTTTCAGGATAAAACTGGAACACACATCGAGCGCCGCGAGTTAAACATGCGTACAATGTAGAAAAGAATGTGCTTAATCGCCCTGCAGGAGAGTTATAGCTAGTATCAGCATTGCAAAGCCATTGAAGGACAGAAATGCTAATGGCACCGTCAAAACTGCCCGGCCGGAACATGCATCCGTGACCAGCATCAGACAAGATCATGTCACCTTCGACGTCTCGCTCCAGGCCGACGCTCAGCATGCTAGGGCTAATATCAAATCCAATCCATTCATATCCCATTTCTGTCAGAATTTCTCCGGAGAGACCAGAGCCACAGCCAATATCCAAGATCAGGCCAGGCTTGCGGTGCTCCGGCAGAGCCATAAGCTCAATAGCTCGTATGGTCATATCTGCTTGAATTTCTTGATTGCGAGTACTGGAAACGTTAATTTAGAGAACTTACTTGGCTGTGTATTTTCGCGCTTCTACATCGCCATAAAAGATCTCAGGCGGAGCTAAGTGCTCCGGACGACTCATGGTATGCGAAAAATTGGGCGGCGTACATTTGGTGGAGGCTATTTGGGTGCTGACTCAGCACAGGGGCACAGGCCAGGGTCAGGCTACCGACGATGGTCTACTTGGCCTTGGCACGCACAGCCGCGGCTGCAGGTCCAGGAGTTACACGCTGCGCAACACCTGACTGATCGGTGGCTCGTGTTGGTGGCTCGGGGACATCCACAGCGGACGGGAGCATAAATAGCACAACCACTGGCAGGATGTACATCCAGTACTGCTGCAAGAACTCAACAAGGTTCTTTGGCGGGTCCTTTTTGCCCATTTTTGTACCAGGTCTAGATTCTTTTTCAGATCCTGTAGTAGTACTAGAGTCTCCCGTAGTGTCTTTCAACTCCGGACTGTCGTCAGTCATCTTTTATACGCACATGGGGGCCGACTCGGGCACCATAACGCGCATGTCCGTGCCAAACGTGCTAGGGTACACGGGTTGAGTGTCCTTGTCAAAAATGGGGCAGGACTGAGCATCCAGCTTGATGTCTTGCTCTACCACATAGGCCATGCTTGTGATATGAGCGGGCGAGGAATCACTCGTAGGGACATTAGACAGACGAATTTTGACAGCATCCAGCAATGGAACATCAGTATTAGGGACAAGAAGTTGACACTGCCATTAGTATAGTATTCAACGCACAAGCTTGACAGATGAAAGAAAGCCGGCGTCCCTATCAATCCATTGGCGGTTTTCCTCATCAGTGTACGAACGAGCATCGCCAGGCACCATTTTCAGCTGGTAGAGAGCATTTTCATATGCTTCAGGAAACTCGAGATTGGATGAGAAATTTTCGGACGAAGCCAAAGACATGCCTTGAGGGGTTGTCGGAATCGTCAATAACATTCTAGGGAACCATGGAGACACTTTTTCCTCGCCATCCATGGTGCGAGTAACACGGTGTAAAAGTGTATAGGTCAGAGTTCCTGTATGCGCCAAAACAGGCGACGCGCAGAAAAGCGCAGCCGCAAACGCAAGTGTCAACTTCATGCGTCGCCAAGTTGACAAAGTAGCCCAGATGGGCGGGGTAAGTACTTGGGTGCCACGTGGTGATTACACTACGAGGTACGTACGGACTACGTTCTGGGCCAGTTTGGGGGAGCCGGACTGGGCATATATGAGGGCTAGGTTGTAAGCAGCCTCTCGGACCATGGTGAATCCAACGGAAGAGCCCTTCGATGCATTCTCAAGCACGCGCTCATAGCGCGGAACGGCCAGATGGAGCAACCCTAGCTGATGTAGTGCACGGCCGAAGTTGTAGTCCACCTCCGAGCACGGCCCACGGAGTGCAGCATAGTGCGACAAAATACTCAATCCTTGTACGATTGTGTGGTTTCGGTTGTCCACTTGCCGGTTGGTTGCGCGACTCAGACTTGCTACAGCGCACAGCAAGCACAAAAGTGGGTCCTCTGGCTGAAGTGCCCAGGCTCTGAAAAGATATCCCATGGCTGGCTGATAGCTGTTAGCACAGAGCATCAGATAGCCATAAAATATCTCTTCGATAGGGGAAGGACACGTCGGTGGTGGCTGTGCCCTGATCTGATGTAAAGATTCGTCCTCGATTGGCTCTTCTTCAGCATCCACACCTACAATCGTCCAGCGACCAGTGCGTGGGTTGACTTTAGCGGGAAGGCCATGCACAATCGCTTCATGCGTGCGCATGCGACGCTGGTATTGCTTTGTATTAGTAGAGCTCACAAATGCATCCACGCTGTAAAAGCCAAGACTGTTAGACAGGGAAGCGATAAGGCGCAGCGGCTCATTGTGGAATTGGTACGTGGTCGGAAACCAGCGGGCAATGTCAAACACACGTGCCATATCACGAGAGTATAGTGCGCATGCTGCCTGTAAGTGTTGTATACGTACCAAGCCATGCCAAATGCAGGGCCATTTTCCGCTCTTCAGAGGGCCATACCGTGTTGGAGACCATGACGTGTTGAAACATTTCATGGATGGCGTCATCTTCACCGCCCACTTTGGCCAGCGCAATGCCATATTTCATAAACAGTGAAATCCAGTCATCAAAATGAATCGTGCGGAAGGTTGTCTGTTCCAAATCCCGCACGTCGTCTTCATGGGACACGGCCTCATCCACCATCTGGTCACGCAAACGTGAAAGTAGCTCCTCAGCTTGACTGTCGAGATCAGAAGGTTTGTTAATGCGTCTTGTGCGCCGCTGTCGGAGGACGCCGCGGTACTTTGTATATCGTTCCTTGGGAAACAGCAGCGACATGGACCGGAACGAGTCGATGAGCCGGCCTGCGACTTTGATCCACTGTCGCGTTGCTTCGAAGCGGTCCGAATCGGCGTGACTAGAGCTAGCTGAGTCTGCATCGATGGGTCCATCGAGAAAGACAAAGTCATGCCGCCAAAATCCATCCACAAAAACCTTGGGCTCGAGTGCGCAAAGTTGCACCCATGCCAAGCGCGTTTCCTCCTCGCGCTGCTGCTCCAGACGCTGTCGTTCGACAAACGTCATGTTAGAGCGAGCGGCGCGAGAGGCACCTTGGGAAGTACCTGACGATGGCCCGAGCGCTGACTCGTTAAAGAATGACAAGGAGGCAGGCGCTTCTAGCTCAATGACATTACCGTCTGGGTGGCCTTGCGCGCTTGATTCTGCAGGACCCTCGCGCAGTTCGCTCCGAGCAACCAGCACCTCATTCACGAGATCGAGCGCCTTATCGCGCTCATTCAACTCTTCATATACTTCAGCAAGACTCAGCTTTACGTCGTGGTGGGACGGATGTTCTTGCAATATCAACTCATACACTTGCACGGCCTCCCATGGCATATCTAGGTTTTGATAGCATGCACCCATATGAACCCAGACCTGTATATCTTCCACAAGGCCCTCGTCGATCAAAAGTTTGTACCCTTCTAGGGCCTCTGCGAACATCTGGTGCTCGAAATAGCAATCGGACATTTCAAGATACAGAATGGGGTAGTCCAGTGGATCCGACTCCTCGGCGATGATGTTGAAGTGGCGTTTACCCTCCTCGTTACACTTCAGCACGAAGCGCGCCTTACCCAGACGAAGGCGGACTTCTCGGTCGAGTTCCTGTACCTCACCATCCACAGCCTCATCCAGTTCCAAGTCGTTCTGTGCGTCATCGAGGCGGTCTTCGCGCGTCTCGCCACGAAGCCATCGGACCGTTTGCTTAATAACAAGAATGACTTGCAAGGGTCTGCGCATAAGCAAAAGCAGATCGGCCAGTGTCACTAGCTCGTTCAAAGAAAAGTGAACCTGTGAATCTGGCACGGCGTCCCCTCCCAGAGCCGGGTCGATGTTCGGATCCACCGCGCCGTGCATGCTTGCACGGCGCATGCCCTCAAGAATGTTCACGCCCACCTCGTACTCATTTAAGGATACAAGGAGCGGAATCAACTCACGGAGAACTTCTGCGTCATATGGCTGTAGTTTCAAAATCGCTTGAAAGGCATCCACCGCAGGCCGCAGGCGTCCTGACTCTTTCAGCATGATAGCGCGATCCCATATCGCATCCACATCAAACCGGTTTTTCTTAATCGCCTGTTGCAAGCAGTAAATAGATTGTTGGAAGAGACCGCGCTCGCGACTTCGGCGAGCGAGGGATTTCCACTCCTCAGAGGCATTGGACGTAAGGTGTGCGCCAACGATACGACATTGAATCGACTTTTCCTCTTCCCCAAGCTCCTCAAAGCACATGCCCAATGTATACCAAGCACTTTTCACCGTGGGCTCGATACGAATGACTTCTTCTAGCTGCTCAATGGCGCGTGGCAGATTCGACTCCACGTAGGAGATGTTGGCCTGAGCAAGCAGCGCCTTGACTTCAGAGGAAAGCGCCTGCTCACGAATGCGCGTTGCCTGAGTCAGCGAAAGTGAGACGTGCCTTGTTTTTCCTGGTGTACCCATTCACATCGCGCAACTCGTGGTGGAACGATTCCATCTCCGCCTCCATCGACTGTTTCCATGCATTGCGTTGAGTCGACGGCGTCTGCTTCGTGGAAGGAGTGTCCTGAAAGGCATGAATCAGACGCGTGAAATCCTCTTGTTCAATATCAGCGAGTTCATCTTCCTCGGGCAGCGAGGCCGGAGGCGCGGGGCCCTCGTCCGGCTCGTATTCATCAAAGGCGGAAGAACCCGAGGCATCGCTATCATAAGTACTTCCATCTTCTTCCATAAAATCATCGTAGCCCGATGGGGGGGGCTGGGCGTCAGCGTGACGAGCGCGTGGCGCAGTGGCACGCGCCATGTCCGTGAGCTCGGAGCAGGGACGACGCGTATGGACCTCCACGTTGCCGGGTCAGGCACAGACCAGCCTAAGCAGTGAGCCAGACCTCCACACATCGGCCGAACTGCCAGGCCGCCTCCCTCCTTTGCCCCACGATGGTCGAGCCGCCGCCTGTGTTGAAACCGCCGCGTGGTACGGTGGCCTACTATTATGACAGTACGAAGCCTTTTATTTACGATCAGATGATGTAGGAAACTTTTCGTATGGCTTTGGTCACCCAATGAAGCCGCATCGAATGCGCATGGCGCACAGTTTGATTCTCAACTATGGTCTGGACAAGTACATGCATATCCTAGTATGTTTCCTTCTCTCACAGCAGCGACCACCAAGGGCTACTCGTGAGCAAATGACGCGGTTCCATACAGACGAGTATATTGACTTTCTCAGTCGTGTATCTCCCGAGACGGCACAGGAGCTGACCGGCGACGGCACTCGATGTACGTGGTACACACTCACCTTCAGACTTGATTGGCGAGGACTGCCCTGCGTTTGATGGACTCTTTGAGTTTTGTCGGATTTCTTGTGGTGGCTCGATCGGTACGCTGCAAGCCTGAAACTGACACGTAGCGGGGGCGCACCGCCTGAATGAGGGCCTTACTGACACGGTCAT
This sequence comes from Malassezia sympodialis ATCC 42132, assembly GCF_000349305.1. NCBI lineage: Eukaryota > Fungi > Basidiomycota > Malasseziomycetes > Malasseziales > Malasseziaceae > Malassezia > Malassezia sympodialis. Next base: position 29,852 of record NW_017387823.1, on the reverse strand, counting down.
CAATTGGTCTGGTGGATTACACCATGCTAAAAAGCGGGAGGCTAGTGGATTCTGCTATACAAACGATATCGTTCTCGCGATCCTGGAGCTATTGCGCACACACTCGCGTGTCTTGTACATCGATATTGATGTGCACCATGGAGATGGCGTTGAGGAAGCTTTCTACACTACGGATCGTGTTATGTCCTGTTCTTTCCACAAGTTCGGCGACTTTTTCCCGGGCACTGGTGATCTCAAGGATGTGGGCATGAAGCGCGGCAAGAAATATGCCGTCAATGTACCCCTGCGGGATGGCATTGACGCAGATACCTTTGGCTCTATCTTCCGTCCCGTGATCCGGCACATCATGGAGTGGTTCCGACCTGGCGCCGTGGTGCTGCAGTGCGGGGCCGACTCATTGGCCGGTGACAAACTAGGCTGCTTCAATCTGAGCATGCGCGGTCATGCGAGCTGTGTCGAATTCGTGCGCTCGTTTGGTGTGCCTATGATGTGCCTGGGCGGCGGTGGCTATACAGTGCGCAATGTTGCTCGCACATGGACGTACGAGACAGGTCTCTTGCTGGGCAAGGAACTGTCGTCGGATCTTCCGTTCAACGAGTATATCCAGTATTTTGGGCCCGAGTACAAGCTTGATGTACCGCCTACGAGCATGGACAATCTCAACACGCCACAGTATTTGGACCACGTGCGAACACGCATCATCGATAACTTGCGCTCTATGCCTTTTGCTCCGAGTGTTCAGATGCAGGACGTGCCAGGGCCGTCGCTGTACGAGGCTACCGGTATGGATCTTTCGGACGACGAGGATTCTGACTTGGACGAGCGCATCACGCAGCAAATGCGCGACCACCACACACAGCGTGGGGGCGATGAACTGAGTGATGACGAAGATGAAGATGATGGGCCAGACGCAGTGGCCGCCTACGAGTCTGATCTCGCTATTTTGCGTGGCCAGCGACCGCCGCCCATGGGCTGGACACCCGACTGGCATATGCGCCAGTCCATGATGCCCGTTCATCCGCCACCATTGGGCCATGCCCCCTCCATGTTGCCATTTCCTCCTGCGTAGAGCCAGTTTGTATACTACCAAGGTTCTTTCAGCAGGCATATCAGTGGTGCCGGCCCTTGCGCCACGACTGGAGGCCTTGCTCGAAGGTCGTGCGTGTGAGTCCCCGGTGGCCGACCTGGACAAAGCGCACGCCCAGTTTTTTCTGTACTTCCGCTTTTATTAGCCATAGGGCATACCGTTGCGATGTTCGTCATCAAAAAATACTTCTGGATCAGTCTGGTATACGTACACATATCAGCGTAGTCAATGCCCGTCTCCTGCGCGAGCTGCTGAAAGTGCGCCACCTTGGAGCCCGGGTAGATCTCGGTATAATCAAAGAGCGCTGCATTAGTGGGTCGACGTACACCCGGCGGGCACGGGCGTCTCTCCCGGTGTCGGTGCAATCCACAGGCCTTGTAGTGCCTGCCGCGCTACGCGCGGTGCACACGTACGCGATGCCGCCGCGATCAAGACATTTCGCCGCTTGAGCTCAAATAAAATGTCCCTGGTGTAAGGATCCGAATATCGTACGGCACGTCGGGGTAGAAGGACATGGCTTGACCGGAGCTGTGCGTAAGCTACACGTACGCACCGGTCAAAGACCTCATTCAGCGCCGCTCCACGGCGTTGCAGCGGCGGATCCACATGCGTATCGACCCAGAGCTTACAGTTACAACAAGGCACATACAGGCCACAATGTATAATCCAGGTCAAACACGACCAGCTTGGGCCATGCGGCCTCAGGAGCAGATCGCATGCGTGCAACAAGTACAGAAGTCGAGGTGCTCCTCCACTTCCCCGGCTGCCGCACTCCGCCATGATGGCATCGCCGGACGGAAATGCCCCGGCCTTTTACGAAGCGGCCTTTGAGCGTGCAAGGCCACAAATTGAGCGCATCCGCGCACAGATTCCCCATTTTCCTGCACCCGCGCTTCGTGTCCAGCGTGTGGGACAACTTGATGCCGATTTGCTGGACCAAGAGCTGACAGATCTGCTCGCCGAGCCCCTCAAGGCAGCGCTACAAAAGGTGCATCCGGTCCTAGAGAAGCAGAGGCATGCAGAGCTGTACCTGTTGCTACGCTTAATTCTCTATAAATTCAGCATTTACGACCGCTCCGCCTCGTATGGCGCCATGCTGCAAAACCTCAAGTATCGCAACGAATGGGTTCATCGCGCCCACAGTACCCACGCAGTGACGTCCACAGCGCGTGATGCCCCCCTTTCTATGGTTCAGCTTGGATTATACCCGCTCCTGACCATTGTACTACCGTACTTGTATGGAAAAGGCAAGACGTACATGTCGACTCACCAATTTGACCAGGCACCGCGGGAAAGTCCCCAATTCGTCGCGTATTCACTCGCGGACCACGCGCAGCGTCTCTGGAATTTAGCAGCGCTGATGAACTTTGCATTGTTTCTGTGGAATGGAAAGTACCGCACCGTGACGGATCGTGTGCTGGGTATGCGACTTACGTATGCAAACCGTTCGCTGCAGCGCAATGTGTCATTCGAGTTTTTGAACAGGCAGCTCGTGTGGAACACATTCACCGAGTTTCTACTTTTCCTGCTCCCCCTGGTCAAGCCGCGGCGCATCTTGTACAGGATGGCGCGCTGGCCCAGCCACCCTGTCGTGCTGCGGGCATTGCATGACACACTCCCTGAGCGCCTCTCGCGCCGCTTGGGCCTGGTCAAGGATAAGGAAGATGGTGTGGTTCGCCTTGCAAGTCGTGCACGAAAGCGCACGTATGGAAAGTACTGGTTCTTGCCGAATGAGTGCTGTGCACTATGCTTCGAACGACTCGAGCGTGCAGCGGGTGTGGATGTTGATCACGTTCCGGTCCCCCCTCCAGACGCCACACTTCCGAATCCGAACCCGCTACATCCGAACAGTGGACTGGTTGCTACCCGCCAGAAACGCGACCAAAGCGAAGCAGACAGGACGTCGGAGCGGGCCTTAGAACGTGCCAGGCGCCTCGAAGCGCGTCGTGCAGCACGCAAGGCAGCGACCGTTTCATGGTCCGCAGATCATGCACCAAAGCTGGATGGGACATCACCAAACGGGATCAAGTACATGGATGCGATCCTTGTGACGCCTTACCAAACCTTGCCATGCGCACAAAATGGCCGGACCTGTCAGTACTGCTATTATTGCATTGCTGAGAAGCTGCTGGATGAAAATATGGGAGACGATCTGCAGGCGGGCGGTGGTTGGGCATGTCTGCGCTGTGGCGACTATGTGTATGGAGCAGAGCGTGTCATAGTCGAGTCCACCTAGGGTATCAGCTTCTTACTCATCGTCCTCCTCGTCCGAGACGTCCATGTGGAGCTCTGGCAGTGCCTCCTCGTCCGAGTCGTCAGTGGGTGCAGCAGCGCCCTTCGACATAGGCATCGACGAAGCAGGCATGCTAACTGGAGACCCACGGCGAGGCGGCTCAGCCTCGACCGCCTTTGCCATCGGTGGCGCCTCAGGGGCCAACGTCGGCTCGGCCAGTGGTGGCGCAGGCACATCGATTGTGGCAGGAGGCGCCGCCTGAGTAGGCTCCAGACAAGGAGACTCTGTTGCTGGCACTTCAGTCGATGTTGCAGGGGCCTTGGGTTCATTCGTGGCCGTCGACAGAGGCTGCACAGGTACAACCGCGTCCACGTGTGCAATCTCGGCCGCTGCAGCCACAGGGCCGCGCCAGCCCGGCAGCGGCATGGGGATCTGGTCGCTGCCATCCGCATCAACGCGTTCCTCCAGCGCGCTTGAGTCGACTGCATCGACAAGGGGGGGAGCACGCGGACGAATCACTGTCAGAACTCCACCCAGAACATCCTGGCACGCCGCACGAAGTACGGGTGTCGATGATTGGGCGCCACGCATCGTGACAGCGTAGACTCGCGCCAGAATGTGCGATACAAGAGCATTATGGTGCATCATTACAAGCTGGCCAAGCGCTTGCACAAGCTGGGCTCCTGCCACCACGTGTGTCGAATCCGAGGCATCCACCAACCGTGCGCCCAGTACGGCCTCGCACGCGCCGAGCAGGCACAAGGCCCCAGCGCGTGCCAAGTCTCGGTGTCCAGGTGCGGCACTCGTACTTGTGTAGGAAAAAACATCAACGAGGACAAGAGCGCCTGCACATGCCATGTCCCACGCAAGCGACGACTTGGCAAGAATCACATCCTGTGGCATGCGATCCACCTGCGCAACAGTATCGCTCTCAAAGGAGCGAGGGCGCTTTAACGGGAGTTCTGATGTCCACAACTCGGGCTCTAGCACCACAAGCTCACTTAATGGTTGAATGGCTGCGTGCGCTATGCGCTGTACCAGAGGACTCGCGGGATCCAGAGGTATGCCGGCGCCGGGCAGACGATCTGTGCCCCATGAGCACAAGCCCCGAGAAAGTAGCAAATGGAGAGCGCGCATTGCCACGAGGCGCACCGAGCCCCGCTCCGTCTCAGCTAGCAAGCACAAGGTACGAAGCACACCACTGCCGTGGATCAGAGGCCATGCGGCCTCGTGGAAAGCCAGTGACAGCTGTACAAGGAACTGGGTGCCTACCCAGCGGAGCTTGGGTGCAGCTGACGCCTCCAAACGCGCTTGGTCCACGGTCGCACGACTCGATGTAGTGCGTGCCTGCATCATGGCATGAGCCAGGGCAACACAGCGGGAAAGTGGCACGGGCACAGGTCGGGGCGTTGGCATCGTCAGATACAGCGGCACCATACCCATAGCGCCCGAGGCAGCCGAACCTAGCAAGTATTCGCAGCGGCGCACGCTGCAGGGAATACCTTCATCATAGTCGGCAGAGGGCAGCTCCCAGGCAAGAGCGCGCGGCTGAGCCAGAGCAGGATCGAGTCCGAGAGCGAACCAGTCCATCGACGGAACGCTGCCGCACACCGCGAGCATCGCAGCGTCCAACATCTCAGTGACGGTCGCAGCCCACAGCTGAGCCTGTGATACCTTGCCACTTGCAGCACTGGATAGCATACTTGCATCGCTAGTTAGGGCGCCAGTAAGATGAAGTGAAGCTAGCAAGGCCATGGTGCTGTGAGCCAAGGCCTCCGGAAGAGGCGCAGCAGCACTGGCTGGCGACGCAAGTGGACCAAACAGCAACTGCATGCACAACGCATGGATGCGCGGGGTGAACGTGCGATAGGTGTGTGCGTACAGCTCCACGTGAAGAGCTAGCACATCCATGAGCCGGCTCATGGCCAGAGCGGTGGCCGAAGACAGAGGGTGCGTGGCAGCGAGCTCCAGCAGGGATAGGACGGCCTGGGCGCATTTGCTGATCCAGGGCGCCACGACGACGCGATGATACTCGGGATGCGCTGTACTCTCACGACCCATAAGGTCTGTCATGACAAACGCCGCCAGCTGAGCCGATGTGTCCAGAGCCGCAAAAGCACCAGCCGTGCGAAGGCGCTGCGCGACTTGATCGAGGTGAGTGTGTGTGCGCTGAATCCACGTAGCACCGAATGTCTCTGCAACCTTCCAGCCAGCTTGCGATAACATCATCGACATGAGCCGCGCAGCGGTGCGCCATGGGGGCGAGACGTCTTCGTTTAAGGCCACAGGAGTGTTGAGTCTCTGAGAGATGTGCTTCTCGAGTGAGTGCAGACCGTCCTGGTCGCCCTCAAGGACGGCCGCACGGATCAAATGCTCAGCCTCAGAGCTCCATAGTGCATCTTCGCCGTGGGCATCCGCCTCCAGAGCGGCCAACAGAGGCTCTAGCACAGGGCTCGACATGGTCGGCGCCGCTCAAGGACGAGGCGTGCGTTGCGGATTTTTTGAGATGACTCAGCATGACCAACACAGGGGCGCCACGCCGTGGAGGCTGTCGCGGCCGCCGCTTCCAGCACGCGGCACGACTCGACGCTGACGCCATGGCTGCGCCTCGTCTCGGACCTGAGGCGCCGCGCACTCAGCGTAATCGACCTGTGCCGCAGGTGCCTACAGGGCCGCCTTCTCGGCGGGAGACGGACGGAAGGTCGACGGTGGAGCAACTGTGCACGCTGTCAACGTTTCAGGGTTCGTTCCACCTTAATGAGTTTATATCGGCGCTGTGTGAGGAGTCACTGGAGAAGGCGCGGGGACAGCCTGTATTCGATCCGAAGCCAATGGCATTAACGCTCGAACAGGCGATTCAGGAGCTCCAGAGTATGAAAAGCAAAGTAGATGAGCGCAGCACCGCGTTACACTCAGCCGTGCAAGTCTCGCAGTCGGTGTACACCAAGAAGATCCGGCAGCTCATGAACAACTTTGACGCAACGCAGTCGTCCTTCAACTCGTTGCAGGAGCGCATCTCGGACGTTGGGCGCACGGCTATTCGGATTGGTGAGCAGCTCGAGGCGCTCGACCGCCAGCGGAACCGTGCGAGTGAGACGCATGACCTGATTGAATACTACTATATGTTTGCGCGCAAGGACACTAAGCGAATTGATCAGCTGCGCAAGGAAGGGGGGCGTGAAGGTCGCCTGAAAGCCGCGACGGTTCTGCGCCGCCTCAACGTCATTAGCCGAGAGGTGGACATCGAGGGCAGTGCGGACACACGCGAGGCCATCGAGCGGTACTGCGAGCAGTTTGAGCGTGATATGCTCAAGCTGTTCGATAAGTACTACCGACGTTCTGACCCGAAGCTCATGAGCCACATTGCGCACGTCCTCCAGCGCTTCAATGGTGGCATGTCGTGTATCAATATCTACGTCAACCAGCATGACTTTTTCATCTCCAAGGACCGCATCGTTGAGGCTGACAAGATTGGCTCATCGCCCGTATGGCATGCACTCACCCAGCCCAATGCGCCGCCGCCGCGCACAGAGCCGTCGCTGGATCACTTGTTTACCGAGATCCGCAAGACGGTGGAGCTGGAGGCACAGATCATCGCGGCTGTCTTTCCCACGCCGCTCGTGGTCATGCAGCTGTTTCTGCAGCGTGTTTTTGCGCAGAGCGTACAAACCTACGTGGAGACTATCATGCACCGCGCCCTGGATGCCGACGCTGCCGAGCTGGGCCTCCCGCGTCAGGATCCCGCGAGCGATGTGGCGGGTCTGGCATTCCTGCGCATGCTACACGTCACGCGCAGCGCTACCCTGCAGCTTGTAACGGACCTCAAGACGATCGACTTACGCAGTGCTGGCATTACAACGGGCGCCACCCCGTACTCCAGCAGTGGCCTCGATGGACTCTTCTCCATCGCGGCCACAGATGCAGAAGCTCTGCTTGGTACAGACAACTACAGTGCTGCGCAACTTGCCGCGGCAGGCGGCTCTGTGCTTGGCGCCATGCTGGACCAGAGCGTCGACGAGCTGTTTTCGCCGTACCTAGACCATGTGCGCTACTTGGATCGGGAGTGCCGTCTCCTGAGCGGCCTGTACGCAGCCGCGCTGCAGGCCTTTTTTACATGGCACAGGCAAACCATCAAGGCGTCGCGTGCGAATGCGACGATCTTTAGCCGCGTGCGAGACCAGTTTACGGGTTCTAACAACTCACTAGGCAGCTCCATGGCATTTGCGACACTAGCTGACAGCGCAGGCTATGGTGCCGCTGCACCGATGTCGTCGTTCAAGCGCCTCGTGGATCGCGCGAGTGGAGCAGCATCGCTGGAGGACGATGCCGCGTTGCCTGCGCCGACGCAAGAGCAGGGCGAGCTGACGATTGGGCTTGCCGAGCGCATGCTCCGCTGGCACGCGGAGGCACTTGGCCGCTGCGTAGACTTGTGCCCTTCGACGGACGTGCCGAAGAGCACCTTCACGCTTCTGCGCGTACTCACCGACGCCTATCTCAAGGCGTACGTGGAGGCAGCGCTGGAGACAATGACCGTGCAAATGTTTGGATACGATGTGCGCAGCACCTCCCCGCCTGACCTGATGGTGCTGGGCCTGCTGCAGCGTGTCGAAGAGCTCGTGGAGCTTTGGCAGCACTACGTGCACACGGCAGTGTTGCCACTCACGGCGTCTAGTGTGACGATCCGCCGTGAGACGGCCATCTACAACAACCACAACCTGCTGCGTGTAGAGGGCAAAGCCGAGGCTCTCGTGCAAAAGTGGACCGACAGTACGTACAAAGCACTGACGACCCCGCTTCGCGGGTACAGACATGCTTGGCTTTATGAGTCACCGCCTCTCTACGCAAAAGAAGATGGATTACTGTCCGAAGAACGACGATGTGTTCTTTGCGCAGCTCAACACGGAGCCATGCCTGGCCATTGTCGATGCCCTGGACGCATTTCATCAGGAAGCGCAGCGCACGCTCACCGAGCGCACGCGCGAGTCGCTGTGCACGGAGCTGGGTGTTGGATTGCATGCAATGCTGTGCGAGCACTTGAAAAAGTTCACCGTCAGCGCGACGGGAGGGCTTATGCTGACCAAGGACCTCGCGATGTACCAGGACGTATGCGCAAAGTTCGGTGTGCCGCTCGTCAACGACCGCTTCGAGATGCTGCGCCAGCTCGGTACGCTCTTTATTGTACAGCCTGGCGTGCTCAAGTCATACATGCGGGAGGGCCATCTCAGTTGCCTCGATGAGGGCCTGCTCCGTCCGTACCTGCACCGGCGACAAGACTATGCGCGCGAGGTGCGCGCTCTCGACGAAGCAGGCACGGCAAGCACGTCCGACGACGCATCGATGCAGAGCTCGTCCCTCCTTGCCTCCTTGTCGCAGCACACAGGCCTCGGCAGTGCATGGTCACTCGATAAGACCGAGTACTCGCGCGATGTGCCAGTGTTTGTCACGGACGTGCCAGATATTGGCAGCCTCATGGAGCAGCTCTTGCACCCACCGCCAGAGCGCCCGAGCTCTGCGCGCAGCATGTGGGCAGGTGAGGCTCCCTCTCGGAGCAGCACGCCGCCATCGCACACACACGCCACGGACTCGCCGCGGGTGGAGTCGCCCAGCTCGCTGGACCCCGTCTCTCGCTCACCGTCGCCGGCCAAGGCATCCCGTCGCGACCGGCTTGGACCTAGCATCTAGTTATGACTACATCAGGTATTCTTGCATGGTCCGACTCGCCGTCTGAGCGGCCTGCAACACTGCCTGTTAGCCGCTGCAACGCACACAACACTTCGCTCTCGTCGAGCCCCTGTAGAAACTCTTGCATTTCCACCGTGATCCCACCCGTGTCTTCAGTGCGTGCAGCTGCAATGGCGTCAGACGCACTGGACGACCGCCCAAGCAGCACACTCAGCTCAAAGATGCGCGGCACGCGCGCCAGGTACGTCTGCGGTCAGTCGGCCGTACGCACACGCTCCAGCCACTCATGCATGTCGTTTGACTCAAGTCTGCATTAGTACGGACAACACACAGATTCGCGAGCCGCAGTGCCATCGCATACCAGTACGGCACCAGGTCCCGAAGACGCACAGCCGGCGCACTTGCGTCCAGCGCAGCGCGCACGCGCGGACCGTAGGCGCGCGGTTGCTGTATCGCAATAATATCACTGCGCGTCAAAAACGTGTACGCACTACACTGCGAGAAGCCGTGCCAGCCAGAATGGGAGCTCCAGGCGCGCATGCTGCTGGATCTGCGGTTAGGCGCTGGTACGTACGTCCGGCTCGCCTGCTTCTTCCAGGTAGCCTAAACCCGGCACATCTATTTTAAATGTACATGGTAGCCGCTGCGATAAGCATGGAGCTCCGTACCTGATTCTCGGCCAGGATATCGTCAACGTCCCAGTAGTCCTGCTCCATGACGTCGCATAGACACGCGTAAGACGCGCTCACACGCGACAGCACGTGTAGCCTCCACTATCCCCTACACCACCTGCACCTTGCCCTCCACCGACGCAGCAAGGCGCTCCGGGCCGAAGCACGCTATTTCGTCAAGGAGTGCGGGCACAAACGTGCCCGGTCCCCGCACATGAGGAAGCGCAGCAGCACGCTCTGCTGCCACAGTAAAGACGAGCAGGCCCATAAGGGCCCCTACCAGCAGCTCGCGGCGCAGGCGCGGCGGATGCACGCGCTGCGTCTGTGCATCGCCCAGCTCAATTCCATAGTGCGTCTGGGCGGCAGCCAGCCCAGCTGCCACGATGCACCCCAGTGAGCACCCCGTCGCAGTGACCCTTCCCAGGAGCGGTGTGCCACACCGGGACGCAATCACCACATTCCCGTCTGTCAAGTAGTCCGTCTCGCCCGTCATAAGCACCAAGGCGCCTTCCTGCCGCGCCAGCTGCTTGACTAGCTCGGCAGGTGAGCTCAGAGTGCCGACGCTGTCGACACCTTGGGCGTGTGCTTCGCTGGACCCAGCCAGCAGACCGATTTCGGCCGCATTCCCTTTGATCAGCGTCACCTGTGTCTCGTTCAGCAGTGTCTGCACGGTCCAGTGGCGCAGCTTCGATGCACCTGCACCCACAGGATCAAGCACGACCGGTTTCCCTCGAGCATTGGCGGCTGGACCCGCCACGGCCATGCCTTGGCGCGACTCAGGAGAGATCGTGCCGATGTTGAGCACGAGCGCACCAATTACGTCACTCAGCGCCTCCGCCTCGGTGGCCTGATGGCTCATAATTGGACTTGCCGAGAAGGCCAGCGTCATATTGGCACTAACGTTAGACGATACATGCGACGTAATGGTCTGCACAAGGGGGCGTAGGATAGTGGCACTAGAGGTGTCATCACAACGCGCCACAGGATCATAAGGCGTGTGGTACGCGGCGAACAGCTTTTGTGTGGCGTCCAAAAGCGCATCACAGGACCATGTATCTGATGGCACTTCCTCTTCGCGCCGGTGCACTTGCACAATTGTGCGTAGCTCCTGCGCCGCCGCGCCAGGGTCGCGACGCGACACAATTGCCGAAATGACAGCGACTCCATCGGGCTGGTTCCTCGTCGTAGAGGCGCCTCGCAGCGTCCGCATCGCCGTGTGACGGTTGATACCTCCAATCAGGACGCACGGAAGACGATCACGTACGCCTGGACGCACATCCTGGGGATCCTTTACCAAGTTCGCCACCACCTCCGCGGCGCCCCGAGGTAGGAGCGCATCGTCGTCAGTCACGCCCGCCTTGGACTGTGTGGGCCAGCACGGGCCCACGCCCGCATAGTCTACTGGGCTCTCCAGCGCATGGCGGGCCTGCTCGGGTGTATGCACGGATAGTCCGATTGTACGCAACGGCCCGAGGCGCGCGCGCGCGACACTCAGCTGGGCATCGTCCTGCCCGATGTGCAGCCCCACACGCTCAGGAAGGGCTGCGGCAATATCCACATTGTCGTTGATGATCATTTTAACACCATACTACGGTTAGTGTAAGAACGTACCTTGTCACACACAGCTAGGGAGGCCCATGCAATAGCTAAAAATTCGTCGTACTCGGTGTGTTTTTCACTGTATAAGCCTCATTAGCGTACCGAATTTGCACGACAGATACATTTCCGTCACGAAGTGACTCATCCAGGCTCTCCAAGTACTCCTTGCCAGGCGGGAGTAGCTCGCGACCGGTAACGAGATACACGCCCCAGTCCATACTGCTAGTCATAAGGGACGTGCGAGACCGTCCCCCGCCCCCTCTTGCATCACGTGATTTGGAAAAGCTCAGCGAAGAGCCGCGCCAGTGTCGGTGTCAGCCCTCATGACGACGCCGGTGGCCCGACCAACGCTTGGGCTCGCCCTCGGTATGCGGCGCCACATGCGCGCATCAGCTGCTCCCCTGTCGCAGCAGTTGATGTGTTTGCGGATGAATAGCACGAAAGGGCCGAACAAGGCAGATGATACATCCGCACAGAAGAAGCTCGATGAGTTGGCCGACTTTCTCGAGAGCCAGCCGCAGGAAAAGACACGGCCTATGCGCGCGCCGCGCGCCAAGTTGGACCAGTCACAACCTGAGTCGTTCCGCGGACCGACGAAGGTCTTCCAAAATGGATACGTACGTGTGGTGCAGTCTAACGTGTAGTACTACGACCCCCAGACGCTGAATCCGGACAATATGCGTTCACAACCACGTCGGAAGGCTCTGCCTCTGCTTGGCCCCTCGAAGCGCGAGGCTATGAAGACGGATCCTTTTCATATTCTGGCGATCAACCCGTCCAAGCCGTCGCTGGCGGACGACTCGTACAAAAACGGCGCCATCTTGTCGAACTTTGTGTCGGAGATGGGCAAAATCCTGCCCCGCAATGTGACGGGACTCACCCGTAAAAGCCAGCGCTACGTGGGTAAGGCGATCCGCCGAGCACGCGCGATGGGCATCCTGCCCGTACTTAGTCGGGGGCAGGGTCGTGGCGGCGCTGGCTGGAGATAGGTATAGCTGAATCGATTGTGGGCTATGTATACATGCGACAGCATTACTCGTCATCGTCCTGGTCCATTCCAGCACCCGCTGTTTCGTGCTCAAAGTGTTCCTCGGGGAACGCATCTTCCTCCTCGGCAGCATGGAATTCCTCCATTCCCATGTCAGGTCTATCGACCGCATCTTCGCTCATAGGAGCATAAGACGTTTCCATCACAGGGGCTGCGCTTGCCCCTTCGGTGGGTATCGGCAAGCAGGAAGAGACGCAGTGTAGGATATCATCAATTTGCTCATCGCTCATGCGCTGACCGAGTTCCTCGATAAGCTTTACGTCAGTACCCTTGAGAACGTACAGTATGAAGCTCAACAACGCTGGCAGGCGCATGGTTCACAAGCTGTAGCCGCTCGGCTTTGGTGAGGCCGACAGCGCCTTCCAGGATGTTAGCATCTGGGACAACATAACCCCGATCGTAGAGCATTTGCTTGAATGAATGAATGTGTTGTGCGTTCTGAATAGAGCACGGTCTGAATCCTTGCGATAGCGAGGTAATGGTCTCAAACTGAATGGTCCGTAGGTTTGTAGGGACTTCATTATCGTCCTCAGCTAAGTCTGCGCCACTTTCTTTGCGGATACGAGCATCTTCTTTTTGCTCAGCCTCAGAATCTTTAAGGAGCTGTAGAACCTCGTAGTCGGATAACAGGGCGGCCCGCGCCTTGATCACGCGCATGACAAGGTAGTCGCGACGAGAAGAGATCGGCACTGTCGAGCAAAATGTGGAGGGAGCTTGCCTCTAACAACTTTCGCGGTCGAAGGTCTCGCTATCCAGCCTAGTGTCGCAATTTCCCCCACGGATGACAGACAGAGAGGGGGGATGTAGGCAACGGGCTTCAATTCCTCAAGTGGTTGAAGAGAATGCCACAGATCCATTAGTGATGGACCAACGCGCTCACATAACGCCTGACGTCCCATGGAACCAAAGGTCTTGGCAGTATGAGCTCCGTCCTTTTCGAGGCATGTGGTCAGATGTGCGCCGGCGTCTTCCCTTTTATAAATCTGACTGGCTAGATGCATGTCGCAGAGCCAACTGGCTCACCGTGTCTACGAGCGTTGTGCGCATATTCTTTATCAATTTAATGCCTGCACTTGCCTACGTCCTGGACATGTACGAACGCACAGAGCACAGTTACGGCGTGAACGAGGTACTTCTAGCGTCAGCTTTAGCTGCTATTGTATTCTCCGTCTTCAGTGTCCAACCACTTACTTTTGTTGGCGTCACTGGCTTGACCGACTTGATGAATTACACCATCTACCGCATTTTTCACGGCCACTATGGATTTGACCAGACCAACTACCTTCGCATACAAGCGTGGGTGCTAATATGGGCCGCTGGTTTCCACTTTCTCGTGGCCATCTTTAATTTGTGTGACTTTACGCGGTTCATTACCGAAATGACCTCTGATACATTTGGTCTGTATGTGGGTGTTATATACGTGGAAAAGGGCATTGAGCAGCTCATCCAAGAATTTTCCTTGCCAAACCACGCTAATGATACAGGTTGGCTCTCTGTGAGTATCGCCATACTTTTCTGCATCACGGTATACTACCTGACACAGCTGGGAGCCTCCACGTACCTGCCTTTCCAGTTTCGCCGCACTATCGGCTCACTTGCGTTTGTGGCAGGATGTGTGTTCTGGTCGGGCTTTTCTCACTTTCCAAAGCATTCTATCAAAGAAGTACCAATCTCCTATTTGCCCATCACAAGGAGCTTTTTCCCTACGTGGGACAGAGGTTGGGTAGTTGACTTTTGGAACATCGAGGTGCGCTGGGTGTTTGTGGCTGCCCCTCTGGGCCTAATGATTATGCTTCTCTTTTACTTTGATCACAATGTGTCCAGTGTCATGGCACAGGCGCGCAAATTTCCTATTACCAAGCCGGCAGGCTTTCACTGGGATTTTTTTCTTCTGGGTATCACGACATTTGTTTCGGGAATTCTTGGCCTGCCAGTCCCTAACGGCCTTGTTCCTCAAGCTCCTGACCATACAGACTCGCTCTCCGTCTATAAGCAGGTGCCTGTCGCAGAAGAGAGCGACAAGGATGGTGCGGGCACCCCGGCCGTGGAGCCCCTGCATCATACGAGTGTGGCCAGCTCCTTCTTGCATATTTCTCATTTCCCGCGCGTACATACCGTTCGCGTTGTCGAGCAGCGCCTGAGTCACTTGGTTATTGGACTACTTACTCTGGGCTCCATGTCACGTCCCATACTTGTGGCTCTCAGCATGATACCTCGCGCCGTATTGGCCGGTGTCTTCTTGCTCGTGGGCTTTGCTTCTATCGAGTCCAACCCGATCGTGACACGTACTCTATCTCTCTTGCAAGATCGTTCGGCGCTTACACCCTCGACACGCTCGCCGCTCAAGCGCACAACACTAGCACGGTTCGTCAGCTTCCAATGGCTCTTTTTCGGAATGACCATTGCGATCTCGCAGACCATCGCAGCTATCGGTTTTCCTATCATTATTACATGCATGATCCCATGTCGCGCATTTCTGGTGCCGAAGATGTTTGCGGCCGAGGAGCTCGCAGCTCTGGATGCGCCGACCGCCGATGCGCCAGCGGTGATGGTTTCCTTAGGGCCCAAAGACGAGGATGATTTGCAGCAACCTGTACATTACACAGTCTCATGATTCACGGCGATCACCAGATTCGTATAGAATTCAGTAGCCTTCACGATCGAATCGATCGAGACATGTTCATCGACGGTGTCTGGAGTGAGAGCACATAGTACGCACGGACATGCTGGAAGGGCGACTTGCCTGTCAGGAATGGGTGCAGTGACATGGGCCCAAAGCGGAAAATTTGGTCCGTAAGGTTCTGGCATCAGTAAAACGGCACGTACATGGTACCAGCGAGTATCCGTGTTGGCATACATGGTTGCCGGAGAGACACGTATTGACTCCTTCCATTCATTCGATGACGGTGGTAGTGTGTCCTCGTCTAGAGAGCCGAGCGTCACTGGCGGCTGATCAATATGCCACGTCTGACGAATCACTTGTGATAGCAATCGGAAAGGGTCTGCATCAGGACCACGAAAAGGTGACGCTGCGTGAGTATCCGTCGCCAGACCTCTCTTGCTAATCGTCACATGAGCCAATGTGTTGTTGGAGGCAGGCACAAGCTCATCCCCATCAATGGTGAGGGCAAACTGCATCTCTCGCGCAAGAGGGGTGATGAGCGAGCAGTAGCGTGAGAGCACCTCGTTGACACTCGAATAGGGCGCAATGCGATGGTTCACCATGGCCTCTGTTCGCTCAGGCAGTGCATTGACCTTGATACCTCCGTGAATCAGGTCAACGGCCTGAGTCGTGCGAAGCAAGGTTCGGGTCCTAGCATCGAGTGCTTGGATGAGACGACGTCGCGCCTGCTCAATGCGTCTCTGGTGTAGTGAGCTAGTATGTGCCCATTCCCAGATCTTTTGCCATCGAGGCATCGAGCGGTGCCTCCAGGCGGCCATTGAAGGCTGAGCCAGTGTTTCGGCCCACTCGAGACGAACAAGAGCTTCACGGAGGGCCCGCGGCATCAAAGGGCCATCGCGGGTGCACTGCAGAAGCTGGATAGATGGTCGCGATTCGTCTCCAATCAGATCAGGGAATGGATGGGCCTCGAGCGTCGCAACGATACTTGACATAATTCCAATGGACGTGTGCGGAGGCGGCATCGAAGAGTGCCCCCCGCGCGCTGTAGCAACCATATGGATATTCAGGGCACCTTTTTCATCCACAGATGGAAGCGCAATGGGCACACCGTAGCTACCATAATCAGTCTTGGACAAAACAGGCAGGCCCTCGTCGACTGCCGGTCAGTAGGATTCACATACCGATCATGCCAATGCTTTGGGAACCATAGCGGTCCTCGAGGAAGCGTGCAATATGGGACGCGCCCTGATGACCGTCAGATTCTTCGTCAAAACCGTAACTGAGAATCACCGTACGGCGGGGCTGGAAACCGCTTTGAAGCAAGGACTCGATGCTAGACAAGGAGCTGACCAGCCAGAGCTTGCAGTCGACGGCGCCGCGACCCCACACCGTTTGTGTTTCTAGATCAACGTAGCCTGAAAAGGGCGGATGTGTCCACTGGTTCGCCGTATTCTGTTCCACGGGCACGACGTCTTGGTGCGACATGAGCACGAGAGGCTTAAGCGATTCGTCGGAACCTTTCCATGTGTACAATAGACCGTGTTGATGAACAAACTCACGTGTAACCGGTGATTTTTCGGCGTGAATGAGCGGGAAGGAGGTCTCGATCCACGATGCAAAGGGAGAAAAGATGTCGTTCCAGCGATCAGGCTCCTTGTCAGGGTCTGGCCAGCCGTCGCCTACAGACGTATTGATCTGCACAGCCTCACTCAGTAATTGAACAGACTCTTTCACCGAGGGACGGTGGATCTGCAAGTCGCCCAGCGCCTCGCGAGGGTCGTACGCCTCCTGCTGAGGACACACGTCCGCCATGGGCCTCGATAGCAGGATCGTGTGATTTAGGCTCGGCTTGAATATTTCTAGCCACAAGAGTACAATAACAATAAGACAGACATTCAGAAAGATAGGCTTCCTGGACCACGAGGGTTTCACCGAAGAGTACGCGAGGGGCAGCGTTTCCTTCATGATGGTACGGATCAATGTCTTTCGGATTCGATAAGGGCTACGGCGGTATCCGTCCTCCACACGCTAAAATGTGGTCCGTGCGAAGCTATGACGTACGTTCGATGGGGCTCTGGTCCATCGCCACAATCAAGTGCGTGTAAAATTCGATGCCTTTGACAAGAGCATCAATCGTTGTATGTTCATTGACGGTGTCTGGATTAGTGCTGGAAACTTACGAATATGGCGACCCACAAGCAGTCCTGTCAGGTCCGGATGAAGCGACTGCGGCCCAAATCGCATAATGTTTCGCGTCAAGTTCTGAGTCAGTGCGAGCATACACACATGGTACCATGCCGTATCAGTGTTGGCAGATAGCGTAGTAGGAGTGACACGGACCGAATCCGTGTATACTGGTGAATCAGGTGCATCTTCTGGGTCCAGCGAGCCATGCAGAACGCGGCGAGGCTCGTCAAGGTGATACGTGGCACGAATTACGCTTGATACTAGCTCAAACGCACCAGCATCAGGACCCTCAAAAGGCGTGGGTGGCTTTGTATCGATCGTGAAGCTGGAATCTTGCAGCACCAGTTGTGCATAGGTGTTGTTGGACACAGGCACAACTACATCGCCAAACACTGTCAATGCAAAGCGGTAGCGATGGGCCATGGGCTCAAGAAGACGCACATAGTGCTCAATCGTCTCATTAATACTCGAGTGGGGAGCAATTCGATGGTTCACATATGCCTCTGCACGCTCAGGTAGCGCATTTACCTTGATACCGCCATGGAAAAGATCGGCAGCCTGTGTTGTGCGGAAGGAGGCCAGCTGTTCATTGGAGAGCGCCTTGAGAACAGCGGCACGCGCATTTGCCACGCGCTTTGCACGGCTATCTTGAGGAAGAAAAGTCTCGTACCAGCGACGCAGGAGAGGAAGACCTGTGTGTATGCGGGCATTGGACTGCATAGCGCGTTCGGCCCACTCGAGTTTCAGCAGAGCTTGCCGCAGATGAGCAGGCATCTTGGGTGCGTCGCGCATACACTGCAAGTGCCGGACCATAGCGTGCGATTCTTCTTCAATGGCAGCAGGGAAAGGGTGTTCTTCCAGCATGGTGATGATTTTGGCCAAGATGCCCACAGATGTGTGAGGGGGCGGCATCGACGAGTGGCCACCCGGGCTCGATATGGTCATGTGCATGTTAAGTGAGCCCTTTTCGGTCACGGCCACGGTTGCCAAAGGCATTCCATACGAGCTGGGGTAGTCAGGCGACAGAATCGGTGTGCCCTCGTCGACTGCGTCAGTATCAGGTCCACGTACGTATGAGTGCTAGGCTGTCAGGTCCGTACCGCTCTTCCAGGAAGCGGGAAAGATATGCCGCTCCCTGATCACCGCCAGACTCTTCATCAAAGCCGAAGTTGAGAAGGATTGTACGCTTGGGGCGGAACTTGCTTTGAACCAGCGTCTCCACGGCTGAGAGGATCCCAATTAAAAACTGTTTGCAGTCCACAGCACCACGGCCCCATATTGCCTGGTGCTCTAGGTCAATATGGCCGGAGAAAGGAGGATAAGACCATTGATCCAGCGTGCTATTCTCGACAGGCACAACGTCCTGGTGCGCCATCAATAGCAGAGGTTTGAGAGAAGGGTCGGAGCCCTCCCACGTGTAAAGCAGGCCATGGCGGTGGACCATCTCACGTTTGATTTGGGTGGCGCGGTGCATCGCGGGAAAAGCGTGCGTGAGCCAGCGGGAAAAGGAGGGGAAACGTTGAGACCACAGGTGATCATCTGTATCGGGATCAGGCCACGTATCGCCCACGGATGTGTCAAATTGGATAGCTCGGCTGTGACGTTCCACAGATTGACGGACGGTGGGGAAGGATAACGATAAGCCGTCGAGCGCCTCGGTCACGTTCCAAGCAGGAGGCTGAGGGCACACGTCGTACTCGCCCTCGCGCGAAAGAGTGTCCCATGGGAGATGTGAGGGGCTCAGACTCCAACACACATATACCACGAGGGCACAAGCGCACAGTCCATAGGTGACCACGGGTCGAAACCGCCGTGTCTCACCAGACTCAAGTGGGGTAAGTCCTTTCATGGCGCACGGATAACCGTGCACATCTGTCTCATCCCGTCCTATATCCATATACGTAATCATGCATCATCAAATGGTAAACGTCGGCGGCGCATGGGGCACAGCCGTCGTTGACGTAAAGTTCAAGTCCCAGATCGGCGTGGGAATGGGAATTCGTGTCAGCGGGTTGCGCTTGACGTAGCGGAAACGGCCCGGTCGGGGCGACACTGGCTCATCGCCGGGGCTGCGTGGAATCGGCGTACCGGGCGCAGGAATCGAGGGCGCCAACAGATTCGAGTTCGTCGACTGATCGGGCGTAGGCGTTTGGGGCGGAGGCTCGGACGCGTCGTATGATAGAATATCAGGGATCGAAGAATTCGCCTCCTCTGAAGACACCTCGGGAGCCCACGGTGTAATCCACTGCTTCAACACGTTCGAGGCGTCGTTCTCTGGTGTGTAGGGCCGCTGAAACAGGTCTTCCGAGGCAGGATTCTCTGTCGACACCTGCTGGAGCATCGGCGGCGAATATACATTCGCATCCCATTCTTCGTCGTGCAGCATCGCACGGCCAACGGCCGAGTGTCCGCTGTCGCTCGAGCGAAGCGACGATGAACGCACCATCGGCTCGCTGTGATCCATGCTGCTCGTGTCAATAGGGGGCATCTCTAGCGAGTAGTCAGGCACCGGAAGCGGCGGCGCCAGTTCTTTCTGCACGTTGAGTATGCCGAAAAAGTCCTCGACCGGTGCCTTGCGCAAGCGGCGCGCACCGCGACGCGAATAGCGGCATTGTGCATGCTTGCCGGCCAGCTCGTAGATCTGCACGTCGCGCGCTGCCTCAAATGTCGCCTGCTCGAAGCTCCATTCCGGTATGAACTCGGGGCGCGGAGTAGCGGGCGACGACGCAACTTGCGGCTTTTCGTCCGAGTCGTCGTCACTCACCCACGCACTGTCCCCCGTATGCTCAGCAGGATCGCTCGAGGCTTGGCCTTCCGCCGAGTCGCTCTCAGCCATTGACGCACCCTCGTATGACTCGGTCACCCAAGAATGGTCTTGAGTCCCGCTCTCGAGATCGACTGATGGCTGTAAGCCATGGTGCACGAGGCCTTCTTCCATCGAAAAGCTTGCATCCGTATCAGGCCATGCTGCCTCGGCGGTACTGCAATACTGCAACGGCACGCTTTGCTCCGGCAGGCACGCAAACGCACCCGACTCACGCTGCACGGTCTCACGCGGCGTGTCCGGTGCACTCTGGCGGCGCGGACGGTTTGCAAGTCCGAGGCTCTCCTCCGTCCAAGTTCGTGCATGCAAAACATTGTGCGACATGGACTCCGCCATAGGTGTCGAGCCAAAGCCAAGACCAACTAGCGGCATGCCTGCCATATTGTCTCCCGCCTGCGGGAAAAGAATATCGGCGGTCGTCTCGAGATCGCGCGACGAGACCGTGCTGGGATCCTCGTTGGGCGTGGGCGTCGGCACATCCAGGGGCGCACCCAGTTCCAGTGTCACTGCAGCGCGCTTGTTGAGCGGGCGACGGGGCGTCGCTTGCCCTTCTAGCTGCACGGGCAAAAGCGGCTCAGGCGTTGCGGGTTTGGAAGCCACGGCATTAGCCGCCTGTTGCTCGCGCAGCTGAGCACGCGTCAGCTCGTGGTTGGACTCCTCCAGTTTGAGAGACGAGTACAGTGCTAAGATCTGCTCGCGCATATCGGTAAGCAGCTGAACGGTCTCAGGCGGGAGGTCGGGCGCATTGTCCGACGTTGCTGCATGCTTCGAGAGCTGACGGGCAATGCGATACGACCAGCCACTCGTCTCCTCATCTGAGGGGAGCTCGGGCAGCTCGGGCAAAGGCTCCAGAAGAGAGGCGTTCGAGACAAACGACGACTGACTGCTGGTTTCCGACTCGGTGTCCATACGGAGACGATTCGACATGGCTTGCATGCGCTTCACGGCAACTTGGCGCCATGACTGCTCCTGCTTCATGCGCAGCTGTTGTCCCTGGATCGTCTGCTCCAGGTTGCTGCATCGCTTGCGCCAGTCATCGACGTCCTCATGGTACATGTCGCGCTCACCACGCGTGTCCTCCAATTCTCCCTGGAGATCCTGGAGCTGCTGCTCGAGCGCAGCCACGCGCCCAGTTGCCTGGTCGCGTGCCGCAGTGACAGACGTAAGCTGCGTGCCCATCATGTCGCGCACCTCTTCCAGCTCACGCTGCAAGGCTGTGACCTCAATCTGATGCCGCTCGCGCAGCTCCGAGAGCTGCTGATGCTCGGCGCTGTGTGCGAGTGCGCCATCACGCGACTCAGCGACGCGGTGTCCAGACTTGGGGCCGACCTGGTCGAGCGAATCAACGCTGGTCGCCCCGGGCGAGCCTGACAGGTTCGAGTCGGGACTAAAAAGGCTGTGCGCAGGGTCGGACGCCGTCCATGATGTCACGCCCGACTGCGTGCCACGAGAGTGCGACACACGGTGCTGTTCCAGGGGCGTGTCCCAGTTGTGCGAGATCGAGGGCGATCCGATCGAAGAGTCTGGCTTGTAGGTGATGCTTGACATGCGTCGTGCCGCCTTGGTGGCAGGTGACGCGCGTGTTGAAGGGACACGTGGCTGCGCCAGGGAGCTGAGGCGAAGTGGACGCAACAGGACGCGCGAGTCAGACGTGTCGCCATCCGGCTGGGGCGTCGGGGCCTCCTCAGGCCGTGGCTGCGACGTGGAAGCCTCCTCAGCCTCGTGCACTGTGCTCAAGTTGTCGGCATGCGTGGGCCGCAGCGTCTCATGCGACGAGGGCGGCGTGTCACCCAGCCCCAACCACGATGGGATCAATGGGCGGACGGCCGACTGACGGCGTGCTGTCCGGTTAGCACCATGGCTGCTCGGGTGCCGGCCCTCGAGCTTCTCAAGTGCGGTTACGCGGTCCTCCTCTTCGGACGTACCCGCCTCCAAGGCGGTGCCCCATTCGGTGGGTATAGGCGGTAGGGGTTTCTGGATGATCTTACTTGCAAAGAGGGCACTGGCCGGCTCGAGAGCGGAAAAGCGGATCGAGAGCCGGGAGCCGCGACGACCAGGGGCGCCGTGCATCGGCTGGCCGCTCATGAGCTCAAAGCCCTCGCCACGCGTCGCGATGCTCATCTGCCGCGAGTGGCGACTGTGTCGCCGGGGCGAGCCTGGGAAGGGCGGCGTGAACGCGTCAGCGGTGGGCAGGCGGCTGAGGCTGAAGCGCAAGCTCGAGCGGGCTGGCAGCCGCGCGGTCATTACAGAAGAGCGCCGGCTGTGTCGCGACGATGGCTCCGCCGGGTCGCCTTCCCCACTCGACCTGCGAGCGTAAGAAGACCGAGGATCGTCGTTGCTCTGGACGTCTGCCACGATCGAGGGGGGGCGCGATTGTCGGCGTGATTTGCCCGTGGCCCGCACGGCAGATTCATGCGCGATAGAATCAGTCGGGTTGGTAGCGGAGAAGCACTGGGTAAGTACGGTAGGCGTCTCTGTGCCAGTGACCAGCAGCGAGGCCCGCAGTCGGCGGGAGGCGCGTTTGCTTTGCTGCTGCGCGCGCCGACGCTGGAACTGGCGCAGAGCGCGCTTGGCCGAGCGGATCTGATCCTGACGGCCACGCTGCTCGTCCGCCGTCATGCGAAAGAGGCACTCGGTCGCAAGGTACCTGCCTAGCGCTGGGTCGTGGCAGTGGCGCGGCCACCAAAAGCTGGGCAAGGGGTGGGTGTTTCGCCGGCCGCGCAGCCCACATGATTGGCTCCACATTCCCGGTGGATGTTGATTGGACTATGCACACACCCTGCAGCGCCCGCGCAGCGTGCGGCGTCGCGGCCCTAGCACGAGGCGCGACACAGGCACTCCCTACGGCGGCCCCGGGGGGGCTAGATCAGTGGGCAGTGATAGAGGCCGAAGCGCATATGCGCGGCCGCCCCATTCGAGTGTGCCGCTGCCTGCCTCGAGGTCCATGTGCAGACCGTCCGCTAGGTGCTGTAGCACCACGTGCGAGGCAATAAGACTGTAGGGCCCGTAAGGCTTCACGCCCCGCGCCTGCGCACGCCGGAGCGGCGGCATGGGCGACGGATGGTATAGGTACCCTGTGTCCCTGCGTGAGTGAGGGATACTTACGGATGTACACGTAGCTGCGTCGGGTCCCACGGCACCGTATAGTCGCCGCCCCATACGAGGTGACCTGGGTCAGCGGCAAGCACGTACCATCGTGGGTCAGGTGCCGGAACACGATAGGCGTATCGACGGCATGGATGACGTTCCACTCGCCCTGGCATGGGCTTACCCATGCCATGCCCTCCTGCTGCAGCCGCGTCCAGATCGCCTCGTGGCCCCCGTCGGTGCTGCTTTGTACCATGCGCGCAAGCTCGGTATCCTGCTGCGTCCAGTGCGTCGTCTCTGTCTCGCAGGGCGGCGTGCCCAGGGGCATCCTATGCGCACACGGCTGGGCCTGCACTCGTGCGAAGAAAAAATTCAGGAAGGGCACTGATTTGAAGCCTGCATGAGCGCGGCCGACGTACAAGAGGTCAAGTTCTTTGGGACAGTGTCGTACAGAAAGAGTTGGCCATGAACGTCGATCCAGTAGCGGTATATGCGCGGCAGTGGTGCTGCGCACCGACTCGAGGTGTGCAGCGCTCGCCGACCGACTAGGGCCCAGCCATGCCTCATGCTCGTCGCGCGTCTCCACGGCGCCGCGCCGCACGGACGTGAGCCTCCACCGCTACGACGATGCAGCGCTTCTCGGGGCGCAACGTGTCGTTTTTGCGCGTGTCAGCCACTACGATTGTGCGCATGGTGCTGTACCTGGACCAGCGGCATATTCAGTGGATGAACGACCACGCTGAGATCCTTGACCGAGTTGTGCAAGATGTGCTGAAGCCTCAGTATGTCCCAGGCGCTTACGCAGACTCAAGACGCGGCTCAGTGAGCTCGCGTACGGGCCGCGCCACAGCATGCAGGTGACGGAGCATCGTAGGTGTGCGCGCTAACGCCAGCCGAGTGCAAGGTCCTGTACTACTTCCAGACGCTGAGCACGCGCCCGGCGGTCCTGCTCAAGGTAGGTGCGCGCTGCTCACCCAGACACGTACGCTCGACTTCCCCCGGCCCGGTGGCGTCACGTCCGTGCCGCTCGATACCCCTGAGGACCATGGCGCGAATGCTGCGCTGCCCACACAGACACAACGGCGCGCACCGGAGGCATCCGGGCCCATCGTACCGCCGAGCCAGGACGAGCCGCCGGAGGGCGCGTGGGACGAGAGCGATGAAGAGGCGAAGCCGCCCAAGCCGCATGTGCACACGACTTATGCGGGCTTTCATGTGTTTGGCCAGGAGCTCGTGCTAGTGATTGAGCCTACCGACGAGACGCTGCAGGCGCACCCCGAGTGGTTCCATGTATACGACGACGATGCATCGCAGCACGAGCGCCGCCAGCTATCGAATGCTGCGGCCTTGTCGTTCGACGCGGTCGCGAGCGGTGCGTACGGCCGCCAGCGGGCGCCGCGCGAGGATACGCCACTGTTCCGCGGCCTCTCTCCCGACGAGGACTAGCTATGAGGCCTTGGCCGCCGCGGCCTCTGCCTCCGCCTCTGCCTCTTCTTCCTCGATCAGCTCGAGATCCAGTGGGTATGTGAGCAGCGCGGCGATCCCACCGAGCCCATTGAGCTGGCGCCCACTCTCATGCAGCGAGCTGAACACGACGACCTGCCCGCCAAACGACTTGACGAGCTGGCACAGATCGAGCCACTGCTGGCGGACCGTGGGGTGCGTGTTGCGCAACATGGCATCGGACAGGAGCAGCGTGCCGATGGCGCCGCGCGTCGCGGCGAGCTTGACGGCGCGCTCGCCGTACCACGCACGCAGCTCGTCGGACGAGAGGGTGCGCAGGAACTGGTCGATGAGCTGGTTCTCGCGAGTGAACTTGGTATTCTGTAGCTGCGCTGACACTTCGGGGCTCTTGAGCACGTCCATGAGGGCGTGCACATGCGGCGTTGCGCAGTACACTTTGAGGAGCTTGCGCTTCCCCTCCTGGCCCAGGAGCACCTTGTCGTTCCGCCGCACGGCCTCTGCCAGTAAAAAGTCGTACATGACGTCCTTGTAAAAGGCCGGCGAGGCCAAGAGCACGACACGCATCTCGGGCAGAGAAAGCAGCTTCAGGACGGCCTCGTACACTTGCGTGTTGAAGCGATCGGTCAGCTTCACGGTCCCGCTGGACCCCTGCGCACTCGCATAGCCGGCGCCCGCACGCTTCCGCGGCAGGGCCACCTGGATGCGCTGGCGCACAATCGTCATGTGGTTGGTGAGCAGGCAGACGATCGCGCGCCCCTCGCCGAGGATCACGGCGCCGACCTCGGCCGTGCGGCCTGCCTCGCCACTCTCCGTGAGAATATCGAGGTGGTGCTGGTCCCAGCGCTCCTTGGCGATCGATAGCTTCCTGTTCAGTTCAATGTCGAGTGTGTGGAACGAGCCTGTGCGCACATGCTCGTTCTCCTCGGCCACGCGCCCCGAGATGTGCAGCGTCGGATTGCCCTGCGTGGCGCCGCTGAGGGAGGGCGCGGGCCCCGCCTCACCCAGCACGAGCGAGCTCATCGGCGTCGACGTAGCGGAGCCAGGCTCGCTCCCCGACTCTGCGTCGCTCGTGGGTCCGACACCGGAAGACTTGGACGTGCCAGCGGCCATCTCAAAGTCAATCTTGGTCACCGAGAGCGTGAGCTGCAGACGCATCCGGTGCGACTCGATCGAGCCCGTATTGGACTCACTCTGGATGCGCCGCACCGTTGAGGCACGCACGCGATCCTCCGGCTGAATTAGGTTGTACAGATGGTATAGATCCTCACTAGAAGTCAGCGCGCCCCACGTACTCGCACTCGGGCATGAGTGCCACCGTGCCACTGCCATCGCGCTCCAGGTGGCGCGATAGGATCTTCATGGTGGGTGGAGGAGCGGCACGGGCGGCTCGCCGGCGGCAGCGGCGGCGAGGCCGCCCATGCGCCGGCCACAGAGGACCAGCGCGGCTCGGTGCTGCGTGCGCGGAGCCGCAGGAGCGTGCGGTCTACGATCTATCGAGGCGCAGGCGTCTGGCGCCTGGACCGGGCGGTGCGACGCCGAGCGACACAGAGGCGCTCGCCCAGTCACGCACGGCGCACACTTAGTTCGAGAGGAGCTCGGTGAGCTTCTTCTCGATAGCCGAGGCCTCGAGGCCGTCGAGCTCAGCCTTCTTCTCGAGACCACGCTCTGCAACCATCCAGCAAGGCGCCAAGGACGCCAGGGAGCACGAGTTAGCATCATGACGCCATGGTACACATACCGAGACGCACAAACATGCGCGCGGGCGTGTTCTGGGCCTCGCGCACGAGGAAAGGCAGCTTGGGGTTGCTGGCCTTGATCGTCTTAAAGTGCGAGAGGACAAACTGGCTGGGCGTCAGGGAAACACACATACCGTGCGCCAGCACTCTGCGCGCCTTGGGGCGAAAAGTGCACGCGGATTTCCTTCACGGCCGCAGGGAAGGCCTTGCTGAACACGGATGCCATGGCGCAAGCGAGAGGAAGGGCGACGGCGGCGCCGCGGCCGCCCGCTCACGCACGTGGGGCCACGTGGTACCTATGCTCTATGGCTGGCGCTTGCTCCCCACGCCCTCCAGCTGTGCGTCAGCGGCGCGAACGTACCACTTTCGTGACGCGCTGCCAAGTGAGCGCCTTGGCACCGGCGCGCTCGACCCCCGGTGCGATCGATTCGTCGCTGCTATCTGCGAGGAGCCGCTCCAGCTGCGCATGCGATAGACCGGGTACGTAGGTGGACGCCACGTCGTAGTGGGGACCCGACTGGTGTGAGGGAGCGCACGTACAATCACGACTTCGTCCAGGACGATGATATGCGACTCGTGCCATCGGCACGGAAGGCTGGGTAAGCAGGCCACACGTACGTTTTGCACAGGCTGTCGAACACCCACTGCCCGTGCGTGCCCGCCTCGGGCGGGCCCAGCTGCGCCGTGCGCTCGGAGCACTTGCGCGCCGCGGCCGCCTCTCGCGCCTCGATCGTGGCCTTCGGGACACCCGGCACGACCGTCAGCTGCGCCGGCACACTCGCAGGCCGCGCCTCGTCCGGCACGATGTCGGCCTGCACAATGTGCGGCACACGCACCATCTTGAAGCCGGTCACGGTGCCGCTCGGAGAGCGCGCTGGCGCGCCGTCGTACACGGCGGACGCCACTGTGCTGCGCAGCGCTGCAGGGAGCGGGGCCTGCGCGCCCGTCTCGAGAACGACCACCTCGCGCGCCGCATCGTACAGCCACAGCCGTCCCGTGATCGACTGGACAGGCTCGGCGTACTGCGGGGCCTCGAAGCTTGGATACGACACGTCCAGCTTTAGGATCTTCGATCCGCTCGACTGCAAGACATCGCGCACAGGGTGCGGACCCGGCGCAGACGTTGCGCCGCGAGACATGCTGCGTGCGACGGGTGCGGCGGAGGGCGCCTGCGCAGCGACGCAGGCGGCAGGCGGCGACCTCGTTCGCACGTGATGCCACGCACGCGTGCGGCGCCTCCGCCTCTGCGCGACGCACGGCCTGGATGGAGCGCGGGCGGGCCGAGGACCCCAGCGGGTCAGGGCGCACGAAGCGCGCGCGCTGGGACATGCCGGACGCGTGTGCGCTGCCCGAGGACCCGGACGTGTTCCGCTGGCACAAGAAGGAGGCGCAAGACCAGCGTGCGGGGCTCTCGCGCGACGAGGTCGACCAGCGGGAGGCGGCGCGGCGCGCCGAGGCAGCGCGCGAGGTCGAGCGGCTGCAGATGCGCCGCGCGGCACGCGAGCGTGCCCAGGCGGAGCGTGATGAGGAGCGTGCGCGGCGCGTGCGTGCGGCGGATGCAGCGGCCATGAGCGACTGGGCCGCGCGCGAGGACGAGTTCCTGCTCGAGCAGGCGAAGAACCGCGCGCTGATCCGCGTGCGCGAGCAGCGGGCGAAGAAGATCGACTTGCTCCTGATCCACCAGCTGTGGTGGGAGCGTGTGCCGCGTGCCGACGACGGGTCCGACAGCGACGAGTCCGACGACGGGATGGACGTTGCGCTGACCGAGCCGCGTGCCTTTGTCGATGCGCTCACGCCGCAGGAGCGCGACGAGCTGCGCACGGACCTGGCATCGCTCGTGCGCTGGGAAAAGGACGCGCGCAAGTCGGGCGTGTGGCGCGACCTGCTGCTGCTGTGTGAGGACCGCGCGCGCGCGCAGGAAGACGCAGGGCCGCGGCTGGACCCGAGCATTGTGGCGGACATTGACGCGCTGCTCGCGGAGAAGTCGGTCGGCGAGCTCGAGGCGCTCCAGGCATCGATCCGCGCGAAGCTGCAGTCGGGCGAGCCGCTCGACGTGGAATACTGGGAGTCGATGCAGCGCCGCATCGTCGTGTGGCTGAGCGCCGCGCGCCTGCATGCGGTGCACGAGGTCGTCCTTACCAATCGGATCACCGCGCTGCAGCGGCGGCAGCGGCGCGAGGCCCGTCGGCACACGCAGGACGTGGCCGAGCAGCTGGACGTGCCGCCGGCGCCGGCGCCGGCGCAGCCGGACGCATGGGACGCCGCGGAGATGGAGCCGCGGGGGCTGCGCCTGGCGGAGCTGCCGTGGGACGAGCGCGAGCAGCCTGCGCGTACGTGGCCGGAGCAGCGAGCGGCGCTGCTCGCTGCGCGCCGGCGCGTGCTCGCGCAGCCGTTCGTGCCGCGGGCGCGGGCGTGGGCGGCGCCGCCCCAGCCGCTGGCGCGCGCCGACGAGATGGTGCGCCGCGAGGCGCTCAAGGCGATGGACGTCGCGGAGGAGGCGTTCAACGAGGATGTGTCGCTGGCAGCGCAGGCGTTCCAGTGGCAGGACAAGTACCGCGCGCGCAAGCCACGCTACTACAACCGCGTGCAGACGGGCTACGAGTGGAACCGGTACAACCAGACGCACTATGACGCGTCGAATCCGCCGCCCAAGATCGTGCAGGGCTACAAGTTCCATGTGTTCTACCCCGACCTGATCGATCCGATGCAGGCGCCGACGTACCGCGTGCAGCCGGATCCCGAGGGCAACGGCGAGACGGTGCTGCTGCGCTTTAGCGCGGGGCCGCCGTACGAGGACGTCGCGTTCCGCATCGTGAATCGCGACTGGGACTTTTCGTTCAAGCGCGGCTTCCGCTGCAGCTTCGATCGCGGCGTCCTCCAGCTGTACTTCCACTTCAAGCGCCTCAAGTACCGCAAGTAGTCACCGCGTGACGCGCCCCGCACCGCTGCACCGCTCGCACTCCGTGTCGCCCAGGAAGAACGACAGCAGGTCGTCCCGCGTGCCGGAGCCCCCACACTGGGGGCACAGGACGCCGCCGATGCGCGGATCGCCCGGCATCACGACCACCGCGCCAGGCGGCGGCCGCATCCCGTACCAGTCGACCGTCGGCCCGACGCGGTGGGCGCCGGGCGCCGGCGTGCCCCACGCCGGCGCCGGCCCAGCGCCGGCGCCGGGGTACGTCTGCTGCGGCAGGAGCTGGCCCGGCGCGGCCTGGGCGACCACGGCGTAGTGCGGCGGCGCGTCACTGTACCGATCCTCGTCAAAGACGGCAGGCGCAGGGGCCGCCGGCCTAGGCGCCGCAGGCGCGCTCACGTACGTCGGGAACGGCGCCGTGTTGGGCACACGCTCCAACGGGCGCTGCAGGTGCACACCCGTGAGGTCCGTCGAGCTGCCGGGCCGCTCGTAGGCCGCGCGCAGCGCGCCGGCGTACTCGCGGCCGAACTTGCGCCAGCAGCGGCCGCACGGCGACGAGGCCTGTGCGTGCTTGTAGCCCGTGTTGTGGCACCGCTCACACACCGTCCAGTAGCGCGGATACACGAGCAGCTTGTTGTGGTGGAGCAGCGGGTGGCCCCACTGCGGCGTCTGCGTCGGCAGCGGGCCCACGGGCGCA
>NW_017387822.1:0-55004 GCF_000349305.1 Malassezia sympodialis ATCC 42132 | reverse complement strand
GCTTGAAAACACTCTTATCTCAGTTTTCTCCTCCTAATATCCTTTTTATCCTCCTCTTTTATCGCCCTTCTTCTTCCCCTCTTCTTTCCCCTTTCTACTCGTCCTCTCTCACCCATGTCCCCTTCTCTCTTCCTCTAATGTCTCCTACCTTATCCTCATCATCATCTTCCTCTTCTAACTTTCTTCTCTCCCTCTTGCTTCTCTTCTTTACCTCTCATTTCTCCCCCCCTTCTTCTTTTCTTCTCCTGCGTAATACTCTTCATTCACCTTCCTCCCCATTCCCATCTTCTCACAGTCTCTTTTCCCCTGCTTCATTTCTCTATTCCTTTCGTCAGCCTCTCTTGTACTTCCTTCTATTGCCCTCTTTCTCCTCTTACCTCCCTTAGTCTCCTTCTTAGCTTTCACTTTTCATTTTTCCCTTATCTGTCTTCCTTCTCCTTCCCTCTTTCTATCATATCTTACTTTCTCCTGTTTCTCCTTCTCCTGGTCCTGTTTTCACCTCTATATCCTCACCCACGCTCCAGTAATGCCTCTTCTCTTCTCCCTGTTTGTGGCTTGCCTGCCCTCGCTCGCTCCCCCCCTCCACATGGGGCAAACTCGCTGGTCACGTGAAATTCCGCTCAACGGATCAGCCCTCAGTGGGGGCCTATTTTCCCCCCATAGGTCCTCGTCTCAGACTAGTCTCTTCAGAAGCCGCTGTTTCGTGGGGCTCTCTTGTCATATCCCGAAGTTCGCTGCTCAGTTCGCTCGTTTTTCGAGGTAGCGGTCGGCCTCCTCCTGAAGCCAGCTTCGTTTAGCACCCAGTTAATTTCTCCACTTTCGTTCGTTTACCCCGCATTCAGTCCCCTGGGTGGGGCCTCATAGGGGGGCCTATTCGGGCCTTGTGTTGGCTCATTCCCCGCTCTTTTTTGGCTTTTGTGCTCGTATCCCATCACAAGCTACATACTATCTGCCCTCTTACTCTCTTTTTGCCCTCTCTTTGCCATTGATCGTCCTCCTTTGACCACCGTCATTCTCAGTCAGGCTTACCGGTAAAAAAAAAATTCCAATTAGGTCCCATCCAGAGTGGGGGGTCACTTGGGCGCGCTTGGGCCACTCTGGAAAAAGGAAATTTGGGCAAGGCATGCAGGGCCATTAGGACAGCCTGGACAAGACAGGGCAACCTTGGCTAGCGATCCCGTCCTGGTTCTCGATCAAGCTCGTTCTCTGGCATCCTAGGCATGACGTGGGCGCTCCTTCCTAGGGAATGTCCCCGCCAATGTCAGCCTGCTATCGAGTGCCCTATATGTGGCATACTCTCTTCTAACTATGCTCAGCACTATAATCGTCGCCATGGCCAGCGGAGTGGGGGCATCAGGCAGCGCTTGCCTCCAGGGTGAGCCACAGAGCATGTCTTTCTTTACTGTGCGTGTGGTGATCTTGTTATCACGGAGGCCAAGTAGCAACAGTCCCTTGTCGGGCACTGACACGGCCCTCGCCAGTGCGTAACAATGGCCAGTTAATCACGATGGATACAGGCCCAAAGCCTGGACGGCTAGGACAGGACGCTAGGACAGGGCAGGGAGCCATGGACGCTGCCTCTTGGAAGGCAGCTATGATACGAGTGTTACTTCTGACGAGGCCAGTGGCATAGCCGAGGCCACCACTGAGGTCATTGAATATAAAATAGGGGCAGCATGGCTTGCTGATTGTTAAGATGATGATACAGGGGCCGCTAAAATTTGGTCGGCTATCGATCTGGGATGGCAATGCCAACCCTACACGTCTTGAGGCGTATCCAAGACCTCATTGAAGCGAGTATTAGTGGCACACTGTGAGCGAGTAGCGGGTCTTCATATGAGATATTTGGCTGTTGGATTCAAGAGCCCAGAAGAAGAGCTTCTGTTTCTCACTGCATTCCTCCAACTAGGGCCCAATGGTTCGGGCGCTTGTGAGGGAGCAACTGTCGGTGGAGGGCTGCGATGGGGGCGAAGTTCCCCTTTGACTCGGCCGAAGGAGGAAGGTTGTCAGCTTTCGCCTGAGGGATTTGTTCGAGACCTCTCCCAGTGAGTGGCCCAAGCGCAGAGTTCATCTAAATACATTCATCACTCGTACTATTGCTATACCGTCTCTTAGACAAGGAATTGGATTCACCCTACCCGAGTTCGGAACCCACACCCTGCCAAACAACAATGCAATCTCTATAAACAATGATCCACTCCCTAATTATTCAAAGAGCTGCAAATAGGGACCATAGCCGGTACCCCAGGGCGCCTTTTCCGCGTTCTTCACAGGATAGTTGTACATCACGCGGTGTTGGGTGGTGCTGCTCACTTTACCGCGCACCATGTCCCCCTCGGATCCGATGTAGAAAATGTTGTTAGAGTCAGGAATGAGTTCCCACCACTGCAGTCGAGGGTCCTCTGTACACGGCTGCAGTGAGAGGACACCGTTCTTTGTGTCAAAGTCGCCCAGCTTCTGATGATCTGGGAACTCTGGACCATAGATGTAGCGAGGGCGATTGTCCACGCCACCCACAGTCAAGCACTTGTCCGGGTGCTTTTCACTCCTCACCTGACCGCGCGACACGTTCTTGGACGTCGCCTTGAAGCCCTTCGGTGGCGAGTCGCACTGGAAAAACTCGAACCGGTCGTCTGAATTTTCACCGTCATGCAGCAGATAACGGCCATCGGAGCTTTTATGGATAGCCGTGCCGGACCGAGACTCATAGTGCCTCGGACCAGTTGTGAGGATGCTGAGCTTCTTCGGGCCCTGGACGCGGTGGCAGTGCATGTCGGACGCTTGCATAGGGGCCGCGGCGGCCTGCGTGCCAGCCATGGCAAGTGCAGAGAGAGTAGCAAGAAAAGCAATCGACTTCATCAGGAAGAGTGGGTTGAGACGATGGGACGTGGGGTGTGTCGATGCGCGCTTTATACGCATTTGCGCCGAGTACCCCTTGGGCGGTCACGGTATTGCGGCGACAAAATCCGGTGTGGAGGGGAGCTTGGCGGGGGGGGGTCCGGGGAATCGGACTTTGCGGCCTCCACGCCGTGGCACGTGAGGATCTCCGTACGCTACTGGGGCGAATATCGGACATCCGTGACGTTGCCTAGGCTTCTGGTGCACCGCATCCGTGTACTATCATCAGCAAGTCTGCCGACCCAGGCTACTGCCTATGTTTCCCATCCAGGATTTTTGTACACGTAACGGATGTAGTAAAAAAACCATCTGACCTATCTTAGATCGATATCTCGCTTTCCTGATGCTTCGTCCTTTGGTCTGTTTCATACTCTGGTTATTTTGACTTATTCCCTCGACCAAGAAATTCTTTTCAACTACATGAGAGCAAGGCTAGATGCGACATCACTGCGACAGTAATCAACCACTGTTTATGGGACCAGGGCGATCTCTACCTCGATTACTACGGCCCAAAGATCCGACTTTACGACGATTCATATATCGGTTGTCCTGCTGGACGCTCCATTCAGGCGTTCTTCTTGAGATTGAGCACCACATTCAGGCTCGTGCCAGCGGACCAATCTCCATAGGGGGGCCTATCCGAGGGCTGATACTGAGAACATTGCTCCTTAAACTGGTCAATGTCCTTCTTGTCCATTCTGCACGATTTCTTCTTCGGGTCACTTTGGTATTTGCCACTCTTAAGAGCCGAACATGCCTTCTTCGTTGCATCATCGTCCAGTTCTTTCGCACCGGCATCCGGAAGGTTCCCGAACGTTGTATAATAATTGAAACAGTACAATTCATACGGCTCCTTCGGATCCATCTCAATCTTCAGGTCCGTGCCAGCGATCCACTTGGTCGTTTTCACATCTGTAGGGTGGCTCTGGCAGCGCTCCTTAAACCATTTAACGTCGTAATCGGCGACTGAACAGTACTTTTCATTATTCATGTTGTGATACTTGCCACTGTTAAGTGATTTGCAGACATCCTTGGTGACAGTATCGTTAATATGGAACTCGAACAAATCCTTTCCTTGAGCATAGCAGTACAGGTTGTGCTTGCTAGGAGTGGGCGAGGCCGAGACAGCGAGGGGGAGGAGTGCCAGAGGAATGAGTTGGAAGAACATGATGGAGTTGCAAAGATTGCGAGGGCGCGCTTTAAGTGCGCGTTGGAATCGGACTAATGTGGCGCGTGCGCCGGAAATCCGTGCCAAGAGAAACTGCCGGACGTACGGTGAGCTGAGCCGATTATTAATCCCACGTGCCATGCAGGGGCGAGCCATGTGATCATATGCATTGACCTGAATGGTTCGTTCAGAGCAGAACAGAAAGAGGCATGCTCGTCAGGACCGTGCCCGGTGGAAAATAGTGCATGAATCTGAAATGGAAACGAAGGAGATAGAAGGTGTGTGTGTGGGGGGGGGGGGGGGTGGCGATTAACAAGCCCACGTGTCTAGAAAGGAAAAGAGATTCATGTGGACGTGTACATTTTTTGAAATGGTTCATTTAGGGCAGAACTTTAGAAGAGGCATACTTAAGAGGACTATGTTCATTGCAAGGATTACACCCAATTATTTAGGGAAAGTTGGTCGTACCATGGCCAGTTTCAGCATTGAACATATTCAACCGAAGGAATCCTAGTCCTTGGTAAACGAAAATCCTTATCCTTTACATGCTCGTCATTTTGATATCCAAAATACTGATACAGTTTATTAATTGAGAATATTTTTCTTGACCAAGAGATATTGAACAGGAGAAAAAAGGATAAGACTTCTAACTGATATGCGGGCGGGGGCATGAAATGCCAAGTCACCTATTTGTCCGTCAAGTGATATAAAGGTTCGGAGGCCAAAATGCAATGTGACCTACTCATAATTAAGATGGCAGGGTAGAAGTAGGAGTAGCAAGAGCCAGAAGGTGACACTGATGGCGACAATTTGGATTCTGGAGTACATGAAAGAGTGTTAGTCGCTTGAAAGTGCGTGTAGTATGATCAGCTGCCGATAAATTTTTCATACACGAAAGAGAAGGGGTCATTATGAGAAGGATCACTAATACCAGTTCTGCATCAACATATGGGCGACCGGACTGTTAACTTAAAGGGCCAGATAAGGGACTTTCGGGTTTCGTAGCTGAGGAGCCGGACCTCCCCCCTCCAAAGGAGTTGTTTCCGGCCGAAGTGCGCAACCGTTGTCAGTGGTGCTGCTCGTTGGAGAGCTTGAACATGATGAAACCAAGTACCGGAGAGCCTGGACTGCCAGAAATGTGGCTAAGGGCTCGAACATAGCAGAGGTCTGGCATAGGAACGGGAGCACGGAGGCATGAGCATAACTGCATTAAATTTGATTTAGATCTATATGCAAAGCAGCTGACGTCTTTTTAACAAGAGATTCCAAAAATTGCCAACGGCTTTCCCGAGGATGTTGTAGTATGCAACCTCGAAGTTTGTGCATTTCTCTCTCCCTATTCACGACGTTATTCTACTCCTAGTATTATTGTTTATTGCCACGAAACCCGACGATTCTCTTCCAACCAAACTTCTTCAATAGAAGAGTACGATTAGCTTAATATCGATGCTAAGAAAAAAAAGAGGAAGAATGGGAATGAAGTTATGGAATACAACGATGTCTTCTATCATTATACACGCACAATAACTTGCACGACTTGAATTTCGTTGCCAAATGCATCTGAACTCTTTTTATTGGTTAATATTACCTCTTATTCTTCAATATGCTTAGACTATTCTACATCACCAGTCATTCGAGCTAAGTTTGATGAGAAAGGAGACACAAGCGGAAGATTTAAAAATCGACTCTAAAGTGATACCTTCTCTCCTCAATATTATGTCTCGCATAGGTCAACCTGACTTACTTTGGGTAAGTTCCAGTTGTCATCCATTTCAAAAGTTCATTAGTTACATCGGAGCTTCAGTCGACCAGTTCGGCTACATTTCGCGTCCTGAAGGTCTACTATACATCTACAGGAAGGATCGACAGCTTTATGATTTTCGTCGTATCACATTACCAGGCCATACATGGAAAACAGGATGGGGCATGTATGGCGCAGTGCAATTTGTCTGGCTTCCTGACTCAATCAACCCTATTGGTACATATGGCGAGCTTCGCAACTTGGTGAGAGACGATATTCCGGTTCGCGTCTGGCTTACAATATATGCTCAAACTAAATATACTGTATCGCTTATGCAACAGGATGGATTCGAATTTTTGGAATACGAGGAAGGGTTTCCTGGCGTTCGTTGTGTATTATTCTCGATGGATGCCGACTCGATCTATGGTGATAAGGTATCTGATGAAGAAGGTGCTTGTGAAGTTTGCCAGCAAATTATTTATGATCTAGCACGAGAGGAGCAAAATTTCCGCGAAAAGAACACGGCAATGAGAGTGACACACAGCGTATAGAGAATTCCCGCTCTTATTCGCAAAGGAATCTCATGATAGCTCCTCAAAATAGCTTTTCTATCGTGAGATCATCCGGCAATTTTGAAAAAAAAAAACACACACTTATAAAAATTATAGTCTATCGTGTTGTGTTGGTGACACAGTGGGGTAATGCATCATGAAATGATATGAATTGGATCCTCACAAATATTTTTTTTTGCTGATGAAATGGCAGAAATAGTATCTTCTTGGCGCCGATTACCTCTATTTTAACCTTTGTTATTTAAAAGTAACTTTCGTTATGAATATATGTGAAATTCAGTTCTTGAAGTAAACATAGGGGCTCCAAAGAAATCAAAGGCTATAGTGGGTCGAACGAACGGCTATCCACTGAGCCCGAATATGTAACTGCTTCATTAAATGATTTATTTCAATACAGCATAAACGGAAGCATGGTTGAAATGCCGTGTTAAGCGAATGTTCATCGATCGCGGCACTCCATTTGAGCCACGTCGAGAGCCTTGAAACTTCAAAATCATGGCCAGGGGTTTCATGAATCTGGGCATCAATTGGCTTGTCCTTCATATCACTCACATACTTGTGCAATTCCATACCTGCATGTGACAACATGATATACAATGATTTGGCACGGATCATCAAGAAACGATGTCCAAGTTTGCATAGTTGGTTCATATCTTCAGCAAACTCAGCAAGAAGAGCGTATCCCCATACAAAAGCGCGTGTACTCATATGGCTACAAGCCAGACGCGCGTATAAAACCGAAGCTGTTAGGCAAGCACGTTCCCCTGTCTTACCCCAGTCTTGTTGAGAATAAATTTCATACGCCTTCATTGAAATGTCAAGACAGAGCGGAAAAGACGGCGAGGTTTCAAATACAGAGATCGTACCATCGACATCAGTCACAATAGTGCCAACATTAGTTTCTTTTATTTTCCTGATAAAATCAAAGAGTGTATTTTGAAGACGATCATTTTTGTATCCACGATGAATGAACCACCAGAATAAGTCTTCCCAAAAGAACCTTTCGAAAACTTCGGGACGATATCGTTCAGCATCAGGTAATTCTACATTCCATTCAGGATTCCAGAGCCCAAGATATATGGCAGAATCTTTGGGCGATGTTGGAAACAACGCATTGATTTCATGGATCGCAGTAGTGACATTGCTAGTCCAAGAAAGAAGCTCAAATATGTCAAACAATTTCTTTCGGAATGGTGAGTATTCAAGTTTCCATGCCCTGTCACCCACAAATAAACGGTGACCAACTAGTTCAAAATACGCGGCATAGATTTCAGACGTTAAGAAAGGGGGTGACTTGTCTTCAGACACAGTACGCTCGATACCCCCCTCATTCTCAGGACAGTTGTCATCCATTTCTTCAAGTGAGTGCACAAAAAGATTTTTGGATCGATTCAATTGTATTCTCTCGCCTTCCTTCCCACTCACGAAACTGGACGATGGTGAAAGACTGGGGGGCCATACGTTAACAAGACACCCCCCAGGTTTAACAACTGGATGGCGAATAAAAATGTCAGGCATGACATCCTGTGGTGCCGGTACACCATGTTCGATTGTTCCAAGTGCTCGGATTTCTCCAACTGTCTCAAGATCTGAAGACACACTTTCTTGGGACTCAGTATAGGCATCAACGTCTTGATCTTCATGGGAGACCATTGAGAACATGCGAGATAATAAAGGGAAAACGATAGTAGGGAAGACATTCCAGGGGGGTTTATAAGATCAGTTCTGACCAGTCTGTGTTCAAAGAGTTAGGAAGCGTGCGATACGGGGTCAAAGCAGGAATGTCACAGTCAAATCATGAAAAGAGCGAATCATGTAAAGTGGATATATTCGAACTTGATGCAATACAGGGCAATAGACGTATAAAAGGGTAAAGTTCATTAGGTCATGGGGTTAACAGGTGAGGCTGTGTTGCCAAGATGTCATCACCTAAGGGCATTATTAGACTGGGACACTGGCATCTGTTCCCCACATCCTTACTCAGCACGGCGCCAAGTCTTATTCCATATCTTTCATGATCACGTGAAATACATATATTAAAGTTAGACACCTCCACTAATTTTAGCGAATTAACTGCCGTTTTCATTTCACCGGAACCTTTTCGGATGAAAATAAAACCCTGTCGGGCCCATCGACGACTGTTCATACTGATACGACCATGCTCCTGAATCTCAAATTTGTGGTCGGCCTTCTAGCTACTGCGGCAATTTCAGCAGCCTCAAATAACACTGGCTTTTCGGTGGACTTGGTCCGCCGCTCTGACAGCATTCGTTACTCTCAATTTGATGCCCAACGGACGCACAAACACCTTATGGGTATTACCTGGAAGTATATCCAAGCTTTGGAAAACTTCTTGCAAAATACCGGCAAGGAATTTCCTCTGAAATTCAAATCTCATGAAAAGCGTTCATCGGCTACTATTGATCTTGTTGATGTTCAAAATGGTGTTGAGTGGGCGGGTGAGCTTCGCTTTGGAACCCCTGAGCAAAGCATCTACTTCGACTTTGATACGGGCTCGGCTGACACGTTATGTAACCCTAATGCTTACAACCCGAAGAAATCTAGCACGTCGAGCAACACACACACCTCCTTTTCGACAGCCTATGGAGACGGCACGCAGGCCCACGGAAATATTTACACTGATGTCTTCCATGCCGGTGGTATCCATGCCAAGCATGTGGCTATTGGTCATTCTACATCTACTTTTATTTCTAGTTCGGAAAGGCCTAACCAGGGTATTGCCGGACTGGCCAACCCCTCCATTCAAGCGTTTGATTCGAAGTTCAAGCCTTTCTTCACTGACATTCGGGATCAAAAAGTTGTCAACCAGGGCGTTTTCCAGTTTACCATCAAGGCAGGTTCTGGTTCTACTCTTCAGCTAGGTCGTATCGACAAATCTAAATTCAAGGGAGATCTAACTTGGGTGAACTACAACCCCGCTCTCGGATTCTACGTGGTGCCTGCCAAAGTCAACGGCAAGTCTATCCTTACGATCATCGATTCAGGCACCACGCTCATTATTGGTCCTACTAACCAGATTCGCTCTTTGATGCAAAAACTTCCAAACGTCACTATGTTTATAAGTAACGGTGCTCTTCATGGTCGCTTCCCATGTAATAAGCCCCCTAAAGTTACATTCAACTTTGGCGGCAAGGACTTCTCGCTTGGTAAAGATCAGATCTCATATGGTAAGAGCGGCAATGAATGTGTCCTCTCCATTGTAGGTCAAGATGGTATGCCACTCAATGCTTGGATTGTGGGTGACTCGTTCTTCCAAACGGTGTCGGTTGTCTTCGATCAGGATAACAATCGCGTAGGCTTCGCCCCTCAAGCGTAGATCTACGATCATGTTTATGTATCGACTAATATTAACTAATACTTGGTTCGAAACTCCTTTTCATTTCTATTGTTGTTGTTGCCAAGCAACGCAGTTGCTACCGGCCACTCACTTGTTGTAGTCACCTTACGTAGTTTGCCTCCTTTCTATTATGTTTTCGTTAATTTATTTATAGTTGCAACAGTTGTGACTAGAAATATAAAGAAGAGTCGATCCAACTAATGATTTCTCATTTTAGTTCAGCGTTTTCCGTACTTTGACAACACAACAATTAGACTACTTTAACATCAGTAAGGAAACATGCGCGTCCCCCTGTCCATCTGAGCAATCATACACTAAACAAGTTTAAAGACTCTTCCCTACTAAACCAATGTTGTCCTCTAAAAAATGAGAAATTACAAGCACTCGAGGATGTCGACAGCACAGCCACCGCAGTCACCAGCGAAGCTAGAAATGTCCTTGACACAAACGCTCGTGCGGGTCTTGTTGCTGGCAGTAGCGCACTCAGTGATGCTCTGGGCGCACTTGCCGCAGGCCTTAAGGATATCGCCGCTGCCGAACTTGCACGAGAAGTCGACGTCCTTGACATCAGCAGTGTAACCCTTGACCGAGACACGGTCCGAGGCAGCGACGGCGGTAGCGAGGACGGCAGCAAAGAAAACGATAGACTTGTACATGGTAACTTGGGTGTTGGCGGGGAGGGAAGATCGAAGATATGTTCCCTTATATTTGTTAAGACGCTAAGCAGGAATGGTTTGGGTATTGGATTTCCACAGACCTTCGCATGCAAGTCTATATTTAGGACACATCTGGCGTCTGTCGTCGAATCTCACCGTGTGAACTTACTGCCTATTTGTCTTAAGCGTAAGGCACACGTGCACACGAAATTGGAAAGGTCAAATTAATTTCTGAAGCAGCGTTGAGACCGCAGCCAATAAGAAATCAGTTTATAGTAGATGCTCAGGGCATCTAACAACATTAGAGAGACGAGAGACCCCTTATACAGATTACAGCAAAAATCGTATCATGCTATCATTCGATCCGTAACATTAACAATTAAAGACTAGAGAAAATCAATAGGTAGATATCGTTAACGTTGAGTCTTACAGGCACTCGAGGATGTCGACAGCACAGCCACCGCAGTCACCAGCGAAGCTTGAAATGTCCTTGACACAAACGCTCGTGCGGGTCTTGTTGCTGGCAGTAGCGCACTCAGTGATGCTCTGGGCGCACTTGCCGCAGGCCTTAAGGATATCACCGCTGCCGAACTTGCACGAGAAGTCGACGTCCTTGACATCAGCGGTGTAGCCCTTGACCGAGACACGGTCCGAGGCAGCGACGGCGGTAGCGAGGGCGGCAGCGAAGAAAGCGATAGACTTGTACATGGCAGTTTGACAGTGTAGGCTCTCAAGGTGGGCTCCCACCTTATATATGTTGAAGGTATCGGCAACTTGTGCCGGGAGTTTGATTTGTAATCTGATTAGGATAGTCTATTTTTAGTCTTCCAAAAATAGACCGAAGACTCCTTCATGCAAGGGTTGACAGACCTACTAATCGCATCTGCGCTTCAGATTCTGAAAATTCTTGAAGGCGAAGGAGTCATGCGACCAATTTGGTGGCTTTTCGACGTGCCGAAAAGTCTGAGTGTCAGTCAACAACGGTAACCGACTGTTCATTTGTACAATTCAATGCCAATAGTTGTCCTACATTGTAAACAGGTTTTGAAACAATGGGCGCCTCTCGGTGATATATATTGTCAACTTAAGATAACCCACACAACCTAAGTGCAGTAGACATAGAACCTGACTACACACTTATCTCTGCGGTCGCTTAAAGATAACTAATAGTAATTTTTGGTTCAGTATAAAAACGTTAGACTATTAAGAGGCATTAAGTAGATTTTAGATTCTTGTCCTTACAGGCACTCGAGGATGTCGACAGCGCAGCCACCGCAGTCGCCGGCGAAGCTAGAAATGTCCTTCAAGCAGACGCTCGTGCGGGTCTTGTTGCTGGCGGTGGCGCACTCAGTGATGCTCTGGGCGCACTTGCCGCAGGCCTTAAGGATATCGCCGCTGCCGAACTTGCACGAGAAGTCGACGTCCTTGACATCAGCAGTGTAACCCTTGACCGAGACACGGTCCGAGGCAGCGACGGCGGTAGCGAGGGCGGCAGCGAAGAAAACGATAGACTTGTACATGGCAAATTAGGTGAGGATAGGGTGTGTCAGTCGCAGAAGCACCCTTAATATACCTTCGTGTTCAAGACAATTCTCGTACGATTTAGGATACAACTTCTTAAAAGTTGCTTGGCATTTTACACTGGACACCAGTAAGGAAAAGAACCTGTTAGATGCTTTCTTCATAAGATTGCCTGACTAACTACATGTCGACGAGGCTTCTGACGATGTCCTTTAACAAATTTGGCTCAAAGTTTGAACACGTGCCTATAAAATTATTTTGGATAGGTTGCGCTAGAGACCCTAGCACGGTATTTTGATCCAATCAAGATAGGGTACAACCGGCCGTGCGTATTTGACAGTCGCAAAGCCGATTTGAGGGTTATGACTCCCCATCTTCAATGTACCCCATTAATTGGCGTTCGAACCCCGATTGATTAGTTTAATCACAACGGATACCTAATCGTACGAGGTAGCTGTACTGAGGAAATTACGTATCTTAATCTCATATTCCGAATTACGAATTATACCAGATGTCCGTGGCTATCTACTTTTGTGTCTATGGTGATGGCCAACCTTGATCCACTATTTATGGAAAATTCATGTACTCCTTTGAAGTTGTTTGGCCTGTGCCCTATATCTGCGAATCAATCCAGTCACATATATCATACTTCGTGTCTCCTTTGTTCCTGCTTGCGCGCAGCTCGACGAATTCATTCTTGGCAATCCAACTAATGGAGCGACTTGATACGAGAAACAATAACTCATATTCGAGATACACGGCATCATATCTTAATTTCCGACAAGAATGTGAGCGGCAACTCTCATTTTCATGATACTCTGCTTGGTAGTCTCTCTCCCCAATTTCCACTTCAAGTATAAGTTGCCAACAAGCGTAAACCTTGGCACATCCCTCATGAAGTCCTATTTATGATCTTTGTAAATAGACGGAAAAATAATCAGATGCGCAATATTGTCAAAATGGGGAGACAAGGATTTTGCTAGTGAATTTGTTCAACATTAACTACATGCTCAAAATATCTGTTGCATAAGACGCTGTTGCCTCCCATTGTGAGAAGATTGTGATGACTACCAATTTCGCCGTTCCTGACAGTGCAAATGAAAGTCAATTGAAGTACTTTACATATAGACGCGAGTGGTCGGTAATCCGTTCCATCCATTACGTTACGCCAAAAAAACTGTTTTCCTTGGTCATTTAGGGGGTAAGTAGGCTTATGGCCACGGGTACTTCAAGACTGTACGACAAGCTGCTCCTCAATGGCGGACCTAAGAGTGAACTTCAAATTTTTTGACTGATCCCTGTATCATTCCAGATAACCCTGAATCCAAAATGATGTGGCTAGACTACTTCATTATTTTTTATTTTTTCTTTGGATGGTAGGTGGCAGTACCCATGGCGACGAATACCCTGCCTAAACTGCCAGTGTGAGTTAATCACAGTACACTACCTAACAAGTGCTACATGGTTGCTGTTAAAATACCCTATACGATGTGCATGATGAGAGGTCCCCAGCTT
The DNA here is from genome assembly GCF_000349305.1 of Malassezia sympodialis ATCC 42132. Classification (NCBI taxonomy): domain Eukaryota; kingdom Fungi; phylum Basidiomycota; class Malasseziomycetes; order Malasseziales; family Malasseziaceae; genus Malassezia; species Malassezia sympodialis. The sequence continues at coordinate 41,575 of NW_017387822.1, read as the reverse complement.
GAGAGTAGTCTCGCGTCGAGTTTGCTCTAAAGAGGCGCCACAGATTGCACTCAAGCTTAAAAAAGCGGCCTCTTCGTCAACAGCCACACTGTCAGTCATGAAGCAGAGAACCAGTCCATCTACCGCACTGCACATGCCCATGTTCTCCATTTGAGTAGACCTGATTCCAATCTCCGCCTGCTACGTCAAATGTGTCTCCGAGCGGGAGAATCCCGGGGAAAGCACCATTTGAAGCTACTGCGCAAGAGTCGTTTCTGGTGCAGGCCAACCTCAGGGCATTATGCCACTCGCCCAGCAAGAGCTGTTAGAGACACAAAAGCATGCACAATTCGTCATTAACGTAGTAGAAAGACATTCTGCAAGCGTGACAGACAGCATTACCGTTCCCACACAAAAGGTAAGACAAAGAGGCGCACGCGGACCTTCCCACTCGCAGGGTTGCAAAGCAACAAGGTGGCGAGTACCTGTGGCCTTCAAGCTGAAGACATCATCATAACAGAACGAGTTACCAGCATGCTGAGAAACAGGCACGGAATCAACCCATGCTTGTCGGCTCGAACATGGCAGTCACTCGAAACGTCAAATAGTACCGAAGGACGTGATGGACGTTTCTAATCACGTGACATCACCTGACAGCCTATTCACTCGTCTGTGTCCTGGATACCAGTCGCTTCAAAGTAGGATGGTGGCAGATCAAACCCTTGAATGATATCATCTTCGTTGAAAGCATGAGCAAGAATGTCCCTTGTCCATGCTTCTTCCTGCTCACGTGTCAAAGGACCCGCATCGTGTACCGTATGAACTTCTGATGGGCGGTTTGAAGAGGGCGGTATTGCCGTAGCTTGCTCATGGGAATATTCATCCACGAGTGCTTCAATTAAATCTTCACCGCCGCCGTCATGCGTCTCTTGAGTAGCAGTGGTAGGATATGTACTCGGCACTGGGGTATTTTCGGGTATCGGTTGTGGTGGAACACGCCTAGCAACGAGCTCTTGTGGGGTGCTCTCTGTTGACGGTAACCCAACAGACGGATTGCTTGTGACACGAGGTGATTCAGGTCTGCTTGATGCAGCATTGGCAAGGCGGGATAAACCAATGCCTGCCAAGCCCACTTGTGAAGAAGTTTCTGAGACAGGTGTTTGCCCATCCACTGACGGGTTGGACGTCCGTATGGTACCAATGCTGCCGTTAGATACACGACGGCTAGTAGATGAAATACTAGCATGTTTCAAGGACGCCGGTCGCTGTGACTGTGCCGAAGCTGAAGCTGAATTAAGTGTCTGAAGAAGCCGCGGTGGTGAGCAGTAGAGCCCCACAGGGATATTCAAGAGAACTTGAGCCTCCGGCGTTTTTAGTGGCTTGACCTGTAGAAAGTATTCCACACCAAGAGAGTGGGTATCAAAGGTGGGTGTACACCAGTTAGGGAACTGGATCCATCCAAACCACTGCTGCATCCCCGACTTGCTCAGTGATGATGTGACGACAGTCGCATGCGCAATATACTGTGAATGTGCGGCGGTAGAGCGAGCCTTAAGATGCACTCTTTGAACCAGAGCAACGTGAGGATGAACAACGAGAGGCATTTCAGCGCTGTGAACAAGCGTCAAGATAAAAGGAATAACAGCTCGAAGCGGAAATACGGCCAGCGGGTTCCCTGGGAGAGAAAGTGCCCAGCGCTCTTGCTTTGGCTTGTTGGAGCCTGTCAACTTCTGAAAGAAGGTGCGCTTAATATGTTGGCCGAGAGCTGCTTCATTTAATTGCATATAATGGGCCTTCCATTTGCTTGGAGATTCAGCTAGCGTACCGGGAATTGCGAAAGGAATAGTAGCATGAGTCACCAGGTCCTGCGTCTGAGCTGAGAGGGCTTGACGCTGAATCAGTAGCGAGCTTACTGAGTCGGGCGGGGGTGGCATATATATGAAAGGAATAAGCGTTCTGTCGTTAGAGCGGAAGAGACCAGGCCGCTCCACGGTGACCTTGAGGTACCATTTGACACTAGCCCATTCCTCACGACGCCCATGGATCGGATCACTCTCCAAGACGTAGCTAGGGGGGTAGAAACCACCTACGCCAGGGAAGCCATTAGGTAGCGTATTTTTGTTTGTCCCTTGCTCCGGAATATCAAAGTGGAAGGACCAGTCGTAATAGCCTGGACGGTCTAGTCGGCCAGATGTGTTCTTCTGGGGCGAAGACTGTTCTGTGGGCCGGAATTGCGCGGTGTCTGGACGAAACCGCTTGTCAATCTGCAGTAGAACGTGTTCGCGAGTAGAAGTAGACACAGTTGAGGGGCTCAATCCAGCAAAGTGAGACATGTCTCCATTCGTTGCCTGAGATGCCCGTGGCACTGCAATGGTAATGACCGACTTGAGTTTGATCCGTACTTCAGACGCGCGAGTTTTTTCCGAGCAGCATAATGTAACAGTCCCTGTCATCCCACCATTTCCCCTTTCCTTTGACCCACCCATGTATGTAGGTGAGATCTGAGGGGGCGTGTGAAGACTGGTAGAGTGTGAGTGCTAGTGTGAACGTACCGAACTTTGAGTGTCCCATTTGCACCTGTATACAAATGCACAGTCTTTAAATTACAAGCACCCCGTGTCAACATTCGCGTAGGAAGAGACGCACGAGCAGACGCAGGTGTGTGAGTGATGTCCAAAGGCCGAAAAGGGGGCTGTAGGTCTGTTCGCATAGAGTAGACGGAAGGGGCCCGCGATGAGCTCGTATCGCTGCCAATTTTTGCCAACTGCTGACTCAATGGAACATGTGTAATAGCTGCACGATTGCTTTGTGAGTTCAAAAGCCACTGGTCATGACTAGACATCACGCCAAGTACCAGAGCCCAATTCAGCAAGCCAAGGCACTCCCATCCTGATGCCTATGGACTTGCGCTAGTGCCCTGATTATTAGTCATCGGATGCAGCTCGGGCTTTCGGCCGACATCTCATATGCGTGCCAAACACCCCGTCTCCCGGTAGTTTGGACTGTTCAACGCGGACATTACCCCTGACCATCAACACAATCATGAAGCTCTACCTTGTGTTTGTCGCTCTTTTTGCTCTTTTCGCTGCCGTCTCTGCTCTTGACCAAACCAACAAGATGGTCCCTATGAAGGCGAACAATGTTTGCTTTAAATGCATCAAGTCGTACATCGACTGCTTCAACCGCTTCGGTGTACAGGGCTGCACTGACAAGAACGCCGAGCACCACACCTACTGCCGTGAGTGCACTGGTGTCGACCCTTCGTGGTGAGAATCTGGAAACTACATTATCAATAATAGAGTCGGTCGCTTTTATCTGTTATAGTAATTTGTCGCTGTGTTTTATCTCCACAACACCACGCACCCGATGGTACTTGGGGTTGTGAATGTATGGGCAGTTCGAGCGCGATGGAGCTTCAGCCGGCGGCTATTTCATACTACCCATACAAGCCGGGAGCCCATGCGTTTAGCTTATGAGCAGTTTCTGCCTGAATCCACGGATCGACTTGTGGCTAAGCGGACCCAGGCTTTGGTTGTATGCCATGGTCTATTTGGCTCCAAGCAGAATTGGCGGTCACTTGCCAAATCCATGGCTAAAGGTTTTGGTGTACCTATCTACACGCTCGATATGCGCAACCACGGTTCGTCCCCCCATTCCGACGACATGACATATGCGCAAATGGCCGACGATGTCAAGTCGTTCTTGCAGGAGCAGCAATTGTCGAACGTAACCCTCGTTGGGCACTCCATGGGAGGCAAGGTGGTGATGGCCTTGGCTCTAGATCCTTCTTTGCCGGAGAGTACCCTGTCGCACCTTGTTAGTGTCGACATGTCACCTGCGGAGGGCGCCATCTCGTCCGAGTTTATGGTACGCGAAAGTGTCTGACTCTAGGAATATACTCGCTGTATGGTCAAAATTGAAGATATGAAAGTACAATCTCGGAGTGAAGCCGATAAAGAGCTGCAAAAGGTTGAGTCTGTAAGTCTTGCTCTGCTTACCGTAAAGAATCTACCGGTGCGCCAGTTCCTCTTGACCAATCTTGAACGTGATGAAGAATCGGGCACCATGCGCTTTCGGATCCCTGTCAAGACTCTTTTGCACTGTCTGGAAAGTATCGGCCTCTTTCCGTATTCGCCACCGAAAGATGACTCGTCGGCACCCGAGCGTGTTTGGAATGGTCCCACCCTTTTTGTTAAAGGCGAGCACAGCAAGTACGTTTGCACTACGAAGAACTAATACCAGGTATATTAACCGACACAATCTGCCTCTGTGTCGTGCATTCTTCCCTTCCATGAAATTGGTGACGTTGCCAACAGGGCATTGGTGCCAGTCCGAGAAACCCAAAGAGTTCATGCAAGAGCTGCAGGCCTTCCTTGAAAAATAATGTTTAGTGGTACTTGGCCATGTAGACTCCTTTGGTCTCGTAGCCGCACTTGACATAGAAGGGCACGTTGTCGTCACTGCAGTCCAGCAGTGTTTTGTAGGCTCCCGCGCTCTCGCTTAGAGCCGTAAGAGCTTGGATGAGGATTTTTCCGAGCCCTTTGCCTTGCATGGAACTGTCCACAGCAATGTCTTCAATGTGGGCAGCGGTAGCCAGGGACCGCAGGAACTTGGGCTCAAGGAACACGGTGCCAGTGGCCACAAGTTGGTCAGTGTCTTTCGAGACAATCACCGTAATAAAATACTGGCTTGCTGATTGCTTCGAATGACTCAAAATACGGAAGCGCTCCTTCCATGCCGCCTCACCAGGATCGGCTACGCTCGTCAGCGAACCAAGGACTCGGAGGTGACCACGCGCATAGTCACTCGATGCCAGGGGACGGACCTGAGTGAGAGAACAAGGCACGTACATGTAGGTTATTCTGATCGAGCTTCTCGTTCAGCTCAGCGGGAATTAGCTCAGCAGGAAAGGCGAGCTCCAGCTCGGAATCAGGTGTGAAAGGCATGTCCGATGTAGAAGCGGTAGGTCTGGTGGACCACGCACGGGCCGTGCGTTTCGCCACGTGATAAGACAGTTACCAATCCAGGGCAACGACTCGCCCAGCTTATGCGCTCATGTGGACGCGTGTATTAAGGGGTGTGCGCCTTGGAGCGCTGGGTAGCAGAAGCCTTGTATCAGCCTACCGAAAAGAGTTCAAGACAGGCTATAAGATCTTACCTTTGGCCCTGGCAGGAGTAGCAGCCAGTACTGTGGCACTGTATCCTCGCACTGCGGCACTGGAGGCATCTCACGGCCGTTTGGTAACGGAGTCCAAGTCGTCCATGGATCTGCCCGTGTATATCAAGACGGACAGCACAATGGTGTCCCCTGATGGTGTGCAACTCCGTCTCGTCGGCATGGGCGTACGAACTGTAACCTTTTTGGGCGTGTACGTGTACGTGGCAGCGCTGTATGTCGAAGAGAAGGCAATAGCTGCTGCGAAGCCTGCCTGGGCCACTGGCGGCCAGGATTTGGAGGCACAGGTGCGCAGCTGGATCGAGGAAGGAACGGCTTGCGCGGTGCGTGTGATGCCCGTGCGCTCCACGGACTTTAGTCACCTTCGTGATGGCTTGCTGCGTACCGTGCAAACCCGCGCAAAGGATGCACGTCTGCCAGGTACTACCTATACACTCGACGAAGCAAGCGAAGACAGCGTGTCCCAAAATGTGCAAGATCTCAAGAAACTATTTCCACGGTCCAAGGTCTCTAGGGGACAGACGCTTGATTTGGTGGTTGAGAAGGCACAGAGCGGCTCTTACGTTTTAACACTCCAGCACAATGGGTGCACACTGGGCCACGTACAGAGTGCGCCCTCGTCCTCTTGTACATTCACGGTGCCAACGGGTCTACTACTGGCCTACATGGGCGAGCGCCCCGACATTAGCGCTGCCCTCCGCGCATCTGTGGTCGCTGGTCTCCAGCTCGACCTTCCGTAGGTCAAGAAAATTGAACCACTCCATTGAATATGGTCCTAGCTACGAATTCGGATGCCGCGGTCCTGAACACCGTTGGGCGTGTATCTGTGGTACTTGCCGGTCTTGTCGATGTGGTCCATACCGAGCACGTCATCCGGCGAGAACTTGTGATCAAAGATCACGTCGTCGTCCTCCAGGTACGTCGGCAGCTTGTACTGCGTGACCTGGATAAGCGCAAAGCGGATCTTTTCAAATTCACGGTCTGGGATGTCCAGTCGAGCTTGCAGGCGACGCTTGGTGTCAGCGAAGCGCTCGGCGCGCTTGATCACAAAGCGGAATGGCACACTGTGAATGCGCGTCACATCCTTTGTGAAATGACAGACCTGGACAACCTTTTCGTCCTCGGACAAGTTGAGCTCCTCAGGCCAAATCTCCTCGGCAAACAGCTCCATGCCGTCCGGCAAATTGTTAATGCACTCGTGCATCGAGAGCTCGCGCTGCTGCTTCCCCATCGCCGTCGTCTCAAAGATGCGCATCTTTTGGGTGCCCGTCGGGCGCATCGGGACCAGTTGTGTGAGCTGCTCAACCAAGTCGTGCACATACGACGCCTTGGGCATGAGGAACAAATGCGGCTGGATTTCCTCTCGGTTGAACGCACCCATCCAAAAGACCCGAAGCGAACGCTTTGACTCCAGCTCCACGATGCTAATGTCTAGGAACTCGTAGTAGAGGAGGCTTGCGTGGCCCTGGAGATAGCTAGAGTGGATAATTTCACTTACGGTTTGGTTCGCAGAGCGCCGAAAGATGGTCTTAGGAGTGCCGTTCGGGCCATTGGCCGCAGTGAAGCGCAGCTTTAGCGGGTCGTGCTGCAATCGCTCACCCACCTTCGTCGCAAGCATGTCATAGGTCATCTTGCGATTCAGCGTCATCTCAAATTCTTGCGAGCAAGTCTCACTAGGCTGGCGAGGCTTAAGGAGCACGTGGACCTGGTTCTGCAACATATCGTAGAACTGTACCGGGTTCGAGCAGAGCTGCTGCACTTCGTAGTCCGCGGCGTCCTTCTCCGACAGCTCAATCTGGAAGCAGATAATGTCGCCGTCCTGGATCTCACTCTGCTGGAACGTTGACTTCATCTTGAGTACCTCAATCATACCAGGCTTGATCTCCTCGTACAGCTTGACATGGGTACTCGGCGGCCAGCGCATCAGCTCATTGATTGTCGGCACTAGATCACCCACCTTCATCTGGCGCTGGACATACATGCGCGAGACGCCCAGCAGTGACTGCCGCGACGTGTCAAAGTACTTGAGGAACACCATGATTGCATTGCCAGGCGTGTCGGGGTCATAGTGGCGCATCGCCAGGCTCGTTGGATGGATCAGTTCCATAAACAGCCGCAGGTCGTGCTGGCGCGAGGCCATGCGCTCACGCACAACATCCAAAGTCAGGGCGGGATCATTTTCTGGCATCACCGCGTCAGGCCGAATAGTCTTGTTCTGGCGGTTTACCAGCACCCACAATCGCACGAGGTGCGGCGGTAGGTTAAAGTGCTGGGCGAGACGGGCCTTGAAACTGATAGCCGGTTCATTTTTCATAACACGGAACGTAGGCACATCCGTGGGGCGCAGCGAGCGATCGTCCAGCGTGGCAATGTCAAAGCCCTGGTGACGCTGGAAGATCTCCTCCGTAACAATCTTGACCGTGAGGTAGAGGTGCTGTTCTTCACGCTCACGGCGACGGGCCTCCAGTTGCAGGCGTTCATCCTCCAGACGTTCGCGCACGTAGGCAGGGATCTCTTCAATCGTAATGGGGCGCAGAATCTCGTCGATCTTCGACTCGCGTATGTACACAAGCATGTACGCATTCGTGAACCGCTTCATCGCGCGCACAGGTGCCGTGTTGGAAAGCTGGTTCTTGTTCATGTGAAGCGGCGGTAGAACCTCGCCGCCGAAGTTGTCTTCGAGCACTTCCTTAAGTGTCGCACGCGTCACCCGATCGTCGTCGAAACGGAACCAGCCACTGTTGGCCTCGGGCTTGATGAGGGCAAAATAGTGACCACCGTGCAAGTCGCCCGAGTGCACCAACACACCATGCAGACGATATACCCACGGCTCCCCTTTCTTTTCGTCAATGACATACGGCGCAAGGTCAATCGATAGTGGGAACTCGTGGCGGTCGTTGATCTTCACCATAGTATCGCGCATCATATCATACTCGAAGCGCTTCAGTTGGAGATGCAGGACGGGCGGGAAATGCTCGAAGATGACACCCTTCTCAGCATCCTGCAGGCCATAGCCTTCAGCATGGTATTTGTTGTCGCCTTCGAGCATTTCGGTTTGGATGTAGTTGGCGAACGAGTCCTCCAAGTTCGCCATACCCTTGACGTTGAGCTGGATGTCGTAAAAGTCTTCGGAGCGCGAAGACTCGTAGTCCACATTCACGCAGCGCAAAAAGCTCTTCATCTTACCGACAAAAAGACGGGAAATGGCGCCATCGGCAGCTGTGCCCTTCATCTTCTCCTCTAGCTTCTCCTGCAGGACACGATTGAACTCTTGCACATCATGCTGCAAGAATGTATCAAACGACTTCCAACCGAACGACTTGGTCAGTTCCGTCGTGCCCACAGACTGGTTCGAAGTCTGCAGCAGATAAAACGCACGCTGCAGCGCGTATGCCACGCTCTCCGTAGGCACATCCTGCTCGGTGGGGATCTGGTACACGGCACGACGGAAGTAGTTGGTGAAGTACAGCGATTGGAGCAGCGAGTTCATGTAGCAGGTGGCGCCCTGGTTCTTAATGCCCACATAGCCCGTCTCCTTTTTCGAGTCGTAGTTAATAAAGTTGTGCCATAGCACACCCGTCGGGTCCTTGAGCACACGCACATAAGCCGACACAACGGCCTTGTCGTCCTCGATAATCGGGCGCGTGTTGGGTTCCACGGCTGTGGTCAGCTTGCGAAACTCGTTGAAGCGCGTGAAGCCCCAGTCCATTTCCTCAGCGGTAAAGCGGTGGTGAGCTTGACTCGAAGAGAACAGCGTTGGATCGTTGGGGTTCGAGATGACGAGCGCAAACTGCGCACAGGCGTGCCAGCCAGGGGGCGTGTCCTCGTTATCAGCATAGTCGAGGTACACAGAGACCATGTCGTAGGGCTGTCCATTAGAGTTACCAAACGGGAATAGGAGAATGCGCCAGCGATGACCACCACACTCAAACTCAGGCCCGGTTATGCGCTTATCGAGCGAATGCCAGGACTCGATCGGCCAGTGGCAAACTTGAAAGTCCTCTTCCTCCTGACCGAGGTCCGCCAGATGGCGGTTCGTGAAGGCTTCGTAGTCCATCACACTAATGCGCGGAAGCGGTCGTGGCGTCTCGTCGACATTTGCAGAAAGGGGATCACTGGGCTTCATCACAGTATCTTGTACGTCCATGTTGGCAGGGCCCAATGTACGGTTCTGCGTGAGATGTCGTGCGGTCGTACCTAGCTTGTACCACACAGGCTCACCTACCAGTACACTCTATTCCTCCTTAGTTCCACAAGGATGTGGGTCAAGAAGCAGGGAGTGCCAAGTTCGGGGGGTGGTGTCGACACAGTGGTTGTCACGAGAGAAGCAGCGGAGGTGGCGCGCTGGAACTTGCGCGACTCGGCCGTCGAAGGAATGTGTACCCATATGGACCCTACGCAAATGCTCAAATAGGCTGCTTGCTATGGGACGAGCGCAAATGTGCGTACTACGAGATATCGTGCTCTGGGACGGGCGTCGTCGAGGCTACAGCATGCGGCGTCCTCCCCCGAGTCAACGTGCGATGTCACTCGGCCGAGTGCATGGTGGAGTTTGGCCAGCCAGGCCTTGCCCGAAGCGCGAGCGGGGTGCGACAACGATGGAGCGATTGTGGACGGCGCTGCAACCCATCGCCCAGAGGCTGACGAATGTACCCAAGGAAGAGGCTCCTGTGGTCTGGGAGGGCACGATTATGAACGTGAAGCTGGCGTTCCGCCCTGCGCAGTTCTACGTGCAGGGTGCGCTTGTGGCACTCAGCGTGTTGTACCTCCTGATCGCGTTCGCGGGACGCGCCGTGAATCGCTGGCGTGTGCGCGCATGGCACCAGCGCTTTGGTGCAGCGCTTCAGAAAGAGTTTGTGCAGGTCGGTGCGGATGCAGCGAGCGCACAGCCGGTGCTGCTGTGGAACGGCCCCAACGAGGCCTGCCTCTTTGCAACGGGCCGCCGCGGCATTGACACACTGCATGCCAACGTGTGGCTGCGCCCTTGGCACGATATCCTGTATATTTGTGTGTCTCTTTTGTACGATGTACTGGCGCTACCGGCCGTGCCGTGGTTTGGGCCTGAAACGGTCACTGTGCAGATGGCGCTGCCGTCGTCGCCACGTGTGAATGGTGGTACTTTTGCCATCATTGGCAAGACGGAGCTGGTTCCTGCACGCCATGGTCGCTATGATATGCTATTTGCCAAGGTACTCGATGCGGAAAACGCGAGTCGTGCGCGGGGCCTGGACGAGCGGTTTGCGATTGCCACCGAGTCGGGCGACATTACCGACAAGTGGCTCGGCGAGGTCGGACCGCGCGGCGATGCGCAGCGCGCCAAGCTGGGTCTCATCGACACGCTGAACAGTAACGCAGGCCGTCTGTTAGTGAGTCTTTTGTTCACGGACCAGCCGCGCCTGCAGCCCGAGTACGAGGCGGTGCCGGAGACGCAGCGTGTCGAGCGGCTCGAGCTGACGATGCGCCTGCCGCGCACAGCCGTTCAGTTGGAAGGGAGCGTGCAGCTGTTGACCCTGTGCATGGACCTGATCGATGCGCTGCACCTCACAGCGACTGGCAAGTCGAAACTCATGGCCCTGCGACCTGAGACGCATGTGGCCCTCAAAAAGACACGCGCGGAAGCTGCTGAGGCTCTTTCGGAGATTCTTATGCGGGACACCAAGGCGGAGGCCGCTGAGGCTGCGGAGGAGGAGCGTCTCCGCCTGCAGAAGGAAAAGTTCGACAAGCTGTCGCCGGCCGAGCAAGCCAAGCGCAAGGAGCTAGCCAAGCGCCGCAGCCAGCGCAAGGCGCAGATGAAGGAGATGCGCCGCCGCATGTAGTGTGCTATCTACTTTCTCTACAAACCTTCGTCCATGCGAGACACCGCGGGCACGACGGGCGCCGCGCCCGGCATTGTAGGAATGTGTGCCGCCTGAGCCCGAGAGGTCTCTGCATGCTCCAGGTGCGCCAGCACATCCGACGACGACTTCTTCTCGTCGTCAATCTTTGCCACAGCGCGCTCCATAAAGACGACCAGCTTGGTCTCATTGCAGAGCACTTGAAGTGCCTCGTGCTCCTCAGCCATGGCTGCTTCCAGACTGCTAAGCTGCTCTTCCGCCAGACCAGGGAAGCGTGTTCGCAAAATGTCCGTGGTCGGCGGAGGGATCTGGCACAGCACCTCAGGCTCCACAAACATATTGAGCGTGGTGAGGTCCAGCAGCACAGCGCAGGCGGTCTGGAAGGCCACCGTTCCATAGATGCGCTCCAGCACGTCGTCGTCCGAGAGCGTTGTGACGTCACCGAGCTCGTACCAGTCGTCTAATAGGTACACGCGGCGCCAGATACACGCCAGGGTGGCGTCGCGCTCATCCGATGGCTCCGCCATTCGAGCCAGCAGCTGAATGGCTACCGTCGAGTCATTGAGTGCGGCCTCAGGGCGCGCCGCAAATGAGCGATCATGGAGGGAGAGCAGCTCAGCCATATCCAGCGCTGTGACCACCCGCGCATCAGCGACCGAGATGGCAAGTTCCACAAACAAGGCGCGCAACGCAGGCTGCTGGTCCAGACGCGTAGCCAGGGCCGAGGCGACATTTTCAGCAAGAACCTCCGGAGTGGATGTTGCCATCATAAGCGCATCGCACCAGCGCTTGAAAAGACGTCGCTGCACCATGACCAAGTCGAGCGCATCGTCCCAGTCTTCCAGCTTTTGCTGCACGTGCTCCTCCTCAATGGACGGCGACATGAGCGAGCCAAGGTACATGAGCTTGCTGAGGCTAAGCATGGACTGCTTGTCAACCACATTCTCTTCCTCATCGGCGCTCTGCCGCAGCGTCGAGCTGGCAGCGGCGAACTGATCCACATTGATGCCATGGAGCCACGAGATCTTGGCATAGCGCTCATGGCGCTCAAAGAAGGCCGTGACAAGGTCCGCATGCTCAGTGCGCGGCTCGAGGAGGCGGCGAAACTCGCGCTGTTGGATGTAGTACAGATACAGCTCGTCTGCAAACTCGAGGCCGAGCGTGTCGAGGTAGTGTTCGATACGCACATCGACGGGGCTGTTCTCACTGTCCGCGCGGCGCTCGTTCATGCAGAGCTGCACGAGCGTGCGATAGTCGCCGTGGCGCTCAGCAAGCTCATACGCCTTGTCGCTGCATCCGACGGACTGCAGCGAGTGCAGCAGACGCGAACGGGCACGCACAAATGAATCCGCCACGTCCGAGCGTGTCTTGTCCGTAAGCATGGAGGCCATGCGCGCATCGTATGCGCCGAGAATCAGCTCGGCGAGCGCACACATGTGGGGACGACGCTCCGCATCGACAATGTCGGCTTCGTGGCGCTGCAGCGCTAGGTCGAAGAGGCTCTCGAGCAGCTCAATGCACACGCTGCTTGCGTACCATGGCTCAAACTCGACCTGCGGGATGAGCGGCAACAAGTACAGTTTCGTGTTCTCCTCACGGTAGCGCACCGAGCCTAGGAGCAGGGCCAGCGTAAGACGAGTGCACTCCACACTGTTTTCAGGACTGAGCAGGCGGCGGAGCGCATAAAAGAGCGTCGGCACCTGTGCCAGGCTCGTCTCGAAGAACAGGCGCTCGTTGCGTGTGCCTAACACGAGTTCAATGGCCTCGCTCAGCAACGACATGCGCGCGCCTGTATCGTAGTAGCGCCACAGGTCGCCTGCGCCAGCCAAGAGCTCGGCATTGGCACGCAGCATTGTACGCAGCGTCACCGAGAGGTGCACGAGGTAGCCGCTGCTGCCAAGCACCTCGATCAGGCGTTGTGCGAATGCAGAGCGCTGCGCTAGTTGCGTGCGAAGATCGACGGTGGGACGCAGCCGACGCAGCGAGCTGTCAAGGAGCCGCGAGCTCACGCGTCGTATGGCAAGCTCGACGAGGCCCTCGTCCATGTGCTCCGGCAGCGCATCCAGCTGCAGCGGGTTCTGTGGCTCGTCGAAGCACATCGCACGCTCCAGGCACTCCTCCAGACGACTCGCCCGCGCGTCCTGCGCACGGGGCGAATGGGACTGCAGGTCCTGCATGTGCTGCATAGCGCGCTGCGCATCGACGTACACATGAAGCATGCCGCTCTCCGACGTCAGGCCAATCCAGTGCACACATTCGGGGTCGGTCGGCACGCACCCTCCCACGATCCGGTTCGAGCCGTCGCGCAGGCGCAGTGACTCCTCCTGGTGCGTGTGCTCGCTGAGCAGCACGGCCACCACAGCGTGTGTGAATGACACAAAGGCAATGGTGGGGTGCGACTGAGACAAGCGCAAGGTCGGCATCGAGTGTGCGCGAGGGTCATGAGCCTGCTCGTACTGCAGCGTCACCCACTGTTGCACGTTCAGGGACGTCGCGGTCGGCTGCAACGGCAGAACGGCAATGCCGTAGTGTGCCGTGGACTGTGACTCGTCCTTCACGAGGAGCGCCAGCATATTTGATACGCTGTCATAGGCACCATCAATAATCTGGATCTGCTGAGCCATCGCTGCGCTGTACCGCGTGCCGCTGAGATAGAGTGACCGGGCGGCAATCGTCTTGCCGAGGTCCATGTCGGCCATCACGAACGCCGGCGCCTGCGTCTCGGCAAAGGTGCCCACTGGCAGGCGCCACACGTGTGCAGCGCCCACGCTGACAGCCACAGCAAGCACATGGCCCGTGTCGACGGGTGCACTGACCACCAGGGCCTGCACGGCCAGCTCGCCCTCACGCATCGAGGAGCCGCCGAGCCAGCGACCAAGGAGGCCACGCTGCACCGCAAGCTCGTCCACCACGAGATTCTGCTGGTCGTGGTGCATGCGTACGCAGATCCGGAATAGGCGACCCAGTGATGTACCGGTCAGGACTTGGCTATTGTTGACGCGGGATACCGCTGTCACACGCTCCGCGCTGCGCAGTGGGAGTGATGGCAGGGCCGCAGAGGGGTCCGAGTCTGAGGTGAGCGCATCGCTCAGAGCGCTCCAGAACGATAGACGGCCCGAGGCTGAGCACAGCAGCACGGCAGGCTCGGCGCTGGCGCTCAGGGGACGTGGCAGAAACGTGCAGAACGGCGGCTCTGCAGGAGCGGCGCAGACCGGCGCAGGAAACTGGAACGCGGTAGGTGCCGCCGAGGAGCAGCGCCAGGCCAGCACATGTTGGGCGGTGGCGCAGAAGGCCATGTCGCTGTCAGCATCTACTCCACCCGTCGACGCTGCGGCGTACGTGTCGGCGCGGAGGGCCTCTTGGACGGCGGATGGCAGCGCAGGGGCGCGTTGAGCTACTTGCACGATCGAGTCTGCAAGCAAAAGAGTCATATCGCGAGAGCCCCGTGGAAGGAGGGTGGGCGTGACTGCGTCGCTGTGCCCAGGGTCCATGGTGGGGGAGGGCGACAGGGACACCACGTGGAGGGCGCTTTTTCATGGCCGACGACCGCGCTGCACCCGCGCTCGGTGCGCCTGCGGCGGGTGACTGTGCTGACGACGTGCTGGCGAGCAATCGGAGAGTAAGCTCGCCATTTATGGTGACAAAGATGCAGCGCGAGGCGGCCAGAGCGTGGGACAAATTCTACAAGGCGCATGAGGACCGGTTTTTCAAGGACCGTCACTGGACGGACCGGGAGTTTGAGGAGCTCAAGGCGGACCCGCCGGAACTGATTCATGGGGATGTGCCGGTGCTGCTGGAAGTGGGGTGTGGCGTTGGCAACACGGTGTTTCCTCTACTCGAAAAGAATCCGGCGCTGCGCGTGCACTGCTGTGACTTTTCCCCGCGCGCCATTGACCTGGTGAAGAAGCATCCCCAGTATACCAGCGATCGCGTCCATGCGTTCGTGTATGATCTGGTACAGGGCCGCGATCGTGGTGAAATGGCTCGCGCGCTTGCGGAGTGCTCCGCGTGGCCGCCGGTCTCGACGCTCTCGCTGATCTTTGTCATGTCTGCGATCCCTCCGGACGACCAGCTGCCTGTGCTGCGCGCGCTCGTGCAGGTGCTGCCGACGGGTGCCACGGTCGTGTTCCGCGACTATGCGCGCGCGGACCTGGCGCAGCTGCGATTCCATACGCGCAAGGACGCGCAGTGGTCGGAGCCCAGCCTCTTGAGCGATTCGCACGACTGGTACCGCCGAGGTGACGATACCATGGCCTACTTTTTCACCCGCGACGAGGTGCAGCGCCTCTTTGACGCCGTCGGCGGCCTCGAGGGCGAGGTGGAGGAGGTCGTCAAGACACGCACGAACCGCCGCACGGGTGCGGTGATGGAGCGGCGCTTTATCCAGGCGCGGCTCCGGCGAACAGCCTAAATAGCTATGAAGACGCGTGCACGCGAGGGGCCATGGCGACGCGGTGGCCTGCGGCGCGGTACGCCGCACGCCACTGCGCGTCGTTCGACGACGGCAGCGACTCGGTGCGGATGACCGAGCCGATCGACATGAAGAAGCCGAACGTGGCCGCGGAAGAGAGCATGTACTGGGCGAGTGTGCCCATGACGCCGCGGGGACCAGGGCCGCCGCTGTGCGTGTGAGTTGCGACATACGTACCGCAGGATCTGGAAGCCACCACCGATGAAGCCGATCGTCAGACCGACCAGCGAGCCCATCACGGCGCCCATACCGACTGCATAAGAGTGCTGTACATACGCTTGGACATGACAGACTGCTGTGGCACAGCCTGTTGCACATAGATCTGCTGGTTCGGCGCACTCATCGCGGCAGAGGACAAGAAGGAGTGGCGCTCTGCATGGGCGTTATGTCGTACTTCCCAGTAGAGGCCCCTGCGCAGCGACGCATCCCCCGCTCATGGTGGTGGCAGCGCGGCTTCCAACGCTCGCGCGTGCGGGCGCTCTAGCGCGCAAGATTGCGCTGCACTGTGGGTACGTGGTGCATGCTCATGGAAAGCGACATTACGCAGTGTACGTGGCGCACGCTAACGGCAGTGGAGATTGATGCGATTGTGAATGCAGCGAACCCGACGCTGCTTGGTGGCGGTGGCGGTGCGTACCACGAGCTGACCGCAGTGGATGGCGCGATCCACCGCGCAGCGAACGATCCACGCTTCCTCGAAGAGTGCCGCGCCCTCAACGGGTGCCGCACCGGCGAGGCGAAGACGACGGGCGCGTATAAGCTGCCGTGTCGGTATGTGATCCACACCGTGGGGTACGCACAGGGCACTCACGCAGGCCGATATGTATGTGCATGCTAGCTCAATGCAGACCGAGAGCACAGTGAGTCCGAGGCCCATTCCCTCTTGCAGGCGGCGTACCGCCACAGTCTGCAGCAGGCGGTCCAGTGGGGCGCTCGTTCCTTGGTACGTCAGCGCGGCTCATGCAGGCCTTTCCGTCGATTTCTACGGGCGTGTACGGCTACCCGAAAGAGGCAGCGACACATGCCGCTGTCGACGCAGTGGCGCAGTTCCTGCGAGGTCCCCAGGGCGAGCGGATCGACCTCGTGGTGTTTTGCTGTTTTTCGCCCGGCGACCTGGCGCTGTATGAGCGCATCGCGCCGATGTACGCCGACGCAGGCGCTACGTAGCCGTCTACCAGAGCTGGCGCACAAGGTGCCGGCGATGGGGCAGATAGTCGATGCTCTCGTCGGGCACATGGAGAGCGTGCCTGTGCAGGCGCATTGGAGCGGGCACCGCGGATCGTCGCCCGGCGTGCAAAGTCTCGCGGAGCACGGGGCGCGTCCATGCAGGACGTCTGCGGCGGCGGAAGAGGTCAGTGCGCTCGGTACACTTGGCCCACTGGCCGCACACTGCCTTTGATCCGGTCGCGGCGCGCTGTAGCCCCCGGTCGACTCGACTCATGGAACGTAGCCATGCTCTAGGAGGCGCATCGCCACATTGCCTGGCGACCACTTGCGCATGCATGAAACGCCAGAGCGGCAGAATGGGCGCAGCATCGCTTTGACTGTGGGAAGCAAGGCCCGTGACGCAAGGCATGCGCAGCGAAGAGGACACGCAGCAGCTTTTCAGCGAGGACCGTGCGCGGCGCAGCGCATGCCACTCCGTAGGCAGTGCCGCGGAGGCGCCATCGTCTCCATCCTCTGGCCCGCGTGGTGCGGCACCATCGTAGCCGCCTGCATGATCGAGCGCAGGAGCTGGACGGTCGACGGGATCGCGGGACCGGGGTCGCCATGCTCCATGGGGAGGAGCGAGACGATGAGGCACACCTCGCTCCGGGCGGTCAGGGAGAGGTGGCACGCAAGCCAGGGCGGTAGGGCTCGGCACCACACGCAAGCGCGATGGCCGCGAGCGCCATGGGGTCATCGTCGATGTGCTGGACCATGTCGCGCTCGAGCATCTGGACCCACGGCCCGGCAGGAAGCAGATCTTGCAGAATCCCTGTATCTCGAGCCATACGCACTGGGCCCCTCCTGACCACGTCATGCACGCGCGCCGCGTCCAGGGACATTGTCACCCCCTGGTATGTCCCCAGGGCGAGGCGGTGCTAGGCGAACTTGAGAGCTGTCTCTGTCAGCGGGCTGTCGGCAGGGGGGACATGCAGGCTCCGCCGGAGCCTCGTGAGAGAGAGACCGTCGTCTCGCTGCTCCTGCAGGCGGCGGACGACGCTGCCAAAATCCGCATCGACACTGGCGTCGGGCGCGCGTGGTACGCCCTCTGCATCGCTCTCGCCGACCTGGAGGCGGCGCAGCACATTCGTAGCAAGACGAAAGCGCGCGCCTGCCATTTCTTCCTGGAAGTGCAGGATCTCGTACTGCTCGTTCAAGGCGCGCGCCGAGTCGACGGCCCTGTCCATCTCGGAGAACATGTCGGCGACTGCAGCCTCAGCTCGGTACACTTCGTCCATGATCCGGCCCATCTCCGAGTGCACGCCGTCCAGCACCTCGAGGAAGCGCTGGTCCGCCGCGTCCTCGGCGTCCTCGACGTCGTCGTCCAGATAGTCGACAACATCGTCGACGCAGGTCGGCGCCGAGTCGAGGGCGTACACCGAGTCGAGCGAGCAGAGCGCACGCTCAATGCGCGGCGCATCGCTCGGCGTGGGGATCGCAAGCGGCGGCGGGCGCTCCATGCGGCGCGCGGGGCGGCGGGGGGATGACGCCATCGGCAGCGGCACAGCGGCGTCACACGTGCTATTCGCAGGCGGCTCGCTGGTCTCAGACACGCGCAGCGTGGTCACAGCACCCCCACGAGCCAGGGGCGACACAAGCGTCGAGCGCGGGTCGATCGGCTCGTCGACGGGCGCGGGTGGAGGGCCACAGGGCCGAGCCGGGGCGCCGCCCCGCAGCGGCAGCGCAGGGCGCGCTGCGGGCCCCGCCGAGGCGAGCGGCGAGGTGAGCGGCGTCTCTGTTCCGAAGCTGCTGGTCGTGTGGGGCGCGTCGAGGCCTAGACGCGAGACGGGCGGCGACGTCGGAGAGCACGAGCGGTCACAGATCGGCACGGGCATGGCGGGACACGGGGTGTCAGGTGTGCATTTATAGTGGCAACTACCGGAGAAATGACGGCGACGAGCACATGACAGCGAAGGGCTATGCATAGCGGCGCGCCATGTACCGCTGCTCGAGCGCCCGCAGCACGTCCCACCACGCGCTGTGATTCGCCTCGTCCGCCGCCTGGACCGCGGCCACCAGGTCGCGCCCGAGCCCCGCGGCGACCTCGGCATGCGCCTGGTCCACCTGCACCTGCCAGGCGGCCTGAGCGCCGGGCGGCGCCGGCGCCTTGGCCCAGATCAGCGCTTGCGTCGCACACAGCCCGATGCACTGCTCGAGCGCCTCGTGCATGCGCCCCTCGCCGCGGCGGCTGCGCGCCGTCAGTGTGCTCGCCAGCTCGAGGAGCGTGCCGAGCGACGCAGGCGCCCCGGGCGCCACATGCAGCGTCGGCGCAATGAGCGCGGGGAGCTGCGGCCACGCGGCCGGCTCGTGCGTGAGCACGAGGTCCGCGCTGCTGAGCGCCCACAGCAGCGCGAGCAGCAGGCCCAGCGCCTCGTCGACGGCCACCTGCGCGGCGCGCGCAAGCGCGTCGGCCCCCTCGGCCTCGAGGCCGAGCCACGCGCGCAGCTCCGCCGCATGCGTCGCGAGGTACGCGAGCGACGGCAGCAGACGCGGCGCGTGCTCCGCAAGCACGTCGCCGAGCGGGACGTGCGCGCGCGCGTGCGCGCGCGGCGTGTCCTGCGAGGCGCGCGGCGCCTTGGCCGCCCACATGCCGTGGAAGAGGCGGAGTGTCGTGCGCACCTCGTGCAGCTCCGCCACGTCCAGGCGCCGGGCGTGCGTGAGCGGCGCCCACGCGAGCGCGCGGCGCAGCTGGCCGCCACACATGTGCACGAACGCATCGACGTCCGCGTCCACGAGGTGCGCGCGTGCCTCGGCGCCCACATTCTCCACGATGCGCACGACGGTGCGCAGCACGAGCAGCCACGCCGCGTGCATCGGACTCGGCTCGCCGGACGGCAGCGTCGCGTCCATGCACCCGTCCTCGAGCGCCGCACTCAGGGCGTGCGTGCCGAGCGCACGCACGATGCCTGCGTGCGCGAGCAGCTCGCATGCCGCAGGCTGCGCCGCCAGCGCCTCGAGCAGGCGCACCAGCGGCGCAAAGAAGCGCACATGCGTGCGCGGCGCGCCGGCCCACTCGCCGGCCGCCGCGAGCGGCGCGTGCGCGAGCAGGTAGCGCACACCACGCAGCACGGACGTCTCGCGCAGCGGATGGAGCCACACACTCGGGGGCACACACGCCATGCCCGCCTGCACGACCGCCACAAGCACATCCAGATCGTACTCTGCGCGGCGCGCGGCCTCACTCGACGGCACATCCAGCAGGGGCGCAAGCGCATCGAGGCGCGCGAGCACATGCATCGCATGCGCCATCACCGCCGAGAGCGCCGCCACCGGCTCGCCGAGGCGGCGCACCGCGAGGATGACCGCAAGCATGCACTCGAGCAGCGGCGTGCGCGCCTCGGCGCTCGCGGACTCGGACAGCGCCGCAGGAAGCGCATACGCAGGCACATCCAGCGTGTGCGCGAGCGCCTCCGCCATCGCACGCGCCGCAGGCGCCTCGAGGCGCGCGTGTGTCGCGCCGAGCAGCGCCGCCCACAGGCGCAGCACGTGACATCGCTCGTCCGCCGCCGCGAGCGGCGCGAGGCGCTGCGCCAGCGCGCTCAGCGCACGCTGCAGCGGCGCAGCGTCCGCGCCAGCGAGCAGGTAGGGCAGCGCGGCGCGCAGCACATTCGCCCACGCATGCGCGCGCTGCGCCTGCGCATCGAGCGCGGACCACGCGAGGCCCACGCGCGCCGCGCACGCCTCGGCCTCCGGGACGCCCGGCGGCACGCGCGCCGCGAGCGCAGGCATCGCATACATGTACGCCGGCCCAAACGTGCGGCACTGGTCGTAGTCGTCGCGGCGCGGCGGCAGGCGCAGGGCCGCGAGCGGCACATGCGGAAGGAGCGCCGCCAGCGCCGCCTCCTGCGCGCGCACCGCGTGCGTCGACACGGTGTCCATCGCAGCGCCGAGCGCCTCGCACGCCGCGGGCACGTCGAGCAGCCACGCGCGCAGCACGCGCAGGCCGCCCTCAGGCGCCGCGGCGCCCGCACTCGCGCCCGAGCCCGCGCCGTCAGACGCACTGTGCCCGAGCGCCTGCACATCGAGCTCGAGCACCTGCAGCACACGCGCCTGGCACACGGCGCGGTGCGCGTACGCGGTCGTCTCGTCGGCCGGCGCGTCGTCCAAGGGGAACGGCGTGGGGCGGCGCAGCAGCGCGCCCAGCGCGTCGAAGAGCGCCGCGTCTTTGCGCAGCGCCGCAAAGACACGGGGGTGCGCGAGCGCATGCCCCCATGCCTCGTAGAGGAAGAAGAGCACCGCCTCGAGCACGTCCGGCGCACGTGTCCACAGGTCCGCGTCGCGCACGGTCGCCGCGGCCAGCTGCAGCGCCGTCGGCGCGTCGCCCGCCTTCGTGTGGCCGCCCGCCTCCTGGCCGCCGGTGAGCAGCAGCGTCGCGAGCGCAGGCTGCGACGCCAGGAGCGCTGCGAGCATGCGCCACACCGCCGCACGGAGATCGCCGTCGGTGTGGTCTGCCGAGAGCAGCTGCAGGTGGCCACGCACCGTCCGGTCGACGTGCGCTGTCGAGCCGAGGTGCCCGGCCCAGCGGAACGCAGACGCCTCGGACGTGCGCACCACATCCGTCACGAGCTGCGCGGCGGCCGTGGCCATGGCGGGCGGCACGGCCGCCGCCACATGCGCGAGCACCGCGCTCACAAGCGAGCCGCGCGCCTCGGGCGCCGTGCCTAGGAAGCACGCGCGGATCGGATGCGCACGGGCCGGGCGCGTGACGAGCGTTCGGGCCGTGCGGAGCGCCTGCGCCGCGAGCGCAGCGTCGGTGCGCTCCGTGGCGTCCAGCGCGGAGAGCAGGGGCCGGAGTGTGAGGGGCGTCGCTGCGTCGCCGAGCACGCGCTCAACGACAGCGACAAGCGGAGCGGCGGCCTTGTCCTCCTCCAGGCACGGGTCGCGGAGGACGGCGTCCCAGAGGCGCAGGCACGCGAGGACGAGCGACGCCTGCGCGTCCGGCGGCGCCATCGGCTCGACCCACACCGTGTCGGCGGCCCATGTGCAGGCGCGCGCAAGCACGCGCGCCTTGATGTGCACGAGGTTGTGGGGATCGACACACTGCGCCGCCTGCATCTGCGCGAGGAGCGCTGCGAGCAGGCTCAGCAGGGCCAGTGCGCCGCGCCACGCGCCGTGCGCGACGAGCGGCGACGGCGGCAGGTCGTGCGCGTCGTCGACGAGCGGCGCGGGGCCGGGGCTGCCGACGAGCACGTTCGTGCTGCGCACATGCTGCCACACGTCGTTCGGGCGCAGCGGCAGGAGCGCCTGCAGAAGGTGGTAGCCGGCACACACCTGGCGCTCGTGGACGGGGTGCGCTGCGAGGCCCTCCTGCACGAGGCGCAGGGCACTCGGCACGAGCGCCATGTCCGCCCCGAGGTGCTCGAGCAGCGCATCGCCGAGCGCATCGTCGGCGCTCAGCATATCGGCGAACAGCTCGGCCGTCTCGGTGGCCACGAGCGGCGCGTCGTCCCAGTCGGGGGACAGCGCCGTCGGCGGCGCGCGCGCGCCGTCGTCGAGGAGGGGATGCGCGCCGGTGCGGGCGGGCGGCCGCTCCCGATACGCCAGCGTATCGTGCAGCACATGCCACGCACTCACCGGCGCTGGGAGCTGCCAGAGCACGACGGCTGGCGCCTCGTCCGGCGGCGAGACGAGCGTGCCGCGCGTGCCGGCTGGGATCACGAGGCGCGTCGCAGCCACGGGCAGCGGCGTGCGCAGCTCGTACTGGACGCTGGGCGCCGTGGGCTCCGTCACGGGCTGCCACGGCGCCAGCGCGGCGGCGCGCGGCGGCATCACCAGGGCGAGCGTCGGCAGGTGCATCAGTAGATCGGCCGCCGAGGCGGCCGTGTCGGGCGCCGGCACCTCGGGCGCCGTGCCGCTGAGCGCGCGCGCGAGTCGCACGAGCGGGCGCAGCGACGCCGGGAAGCGGCGGCGCGCCGTGTCGAGGACGCTCGTGCGCGTGGGGTACGGCAGGTCCTGCGTCCAGAACTGGAGGCACAGGGCCGCGGCGCCATCGGCCACGTCGCCGGACGCGTCGCGGAA
Organism: Malassezia sympodialis ATCC 42132; assembly: GCF_000349305.1. Lineage (NCBI taxonomy): Eukaryota > Fungi > Basidiomycota > Malasseziomycetes > Malasseziales > Malasseziaceae > Malassezia > Malassezia sympodialis. The sequence continues at coordinate 18,891 of NW_017387822.1, read as the reverse complement.
GGTGCCGTACCACAGGTCGACGAGCGCGTCGAGGTCCGGCAGGTACTCGGGCTGCACGAGCTCCGACACGGTGAGGAGGAGCCCTTTGAACACGGCGCGGTACGCCAGGGCGCTCAGGTTCGCGGCGCCAAACACATGCGCGGACGTGCCGAGGAGCGGCGACGATACGAGCGCGTGCAGCGTCGGCAGCAGCTCCATGCCGGGATCAAAGGCGCCCTGCGCGAGGCGCTGCCACATGGGCGGGCCCAGGTCGAGCACATCGACGGTGCGTGCGAGTGCGTCGTCGACCGCGCCGCCGGCGGCCGCGTACTCGTCGAGGCGGCGGAGCACGAGCGCGAGACCGAGGAGCAGGGGCGCATACGCCGCGTCCGACGCGGCGTGCGCCTCGAGGCGGCGGAGCGCCGCGTCGAGGTGCGCCGGGTCCGCGGCGAGTGGCGCAAGCGCTGCGTCGTCGGCGAGGGCGCCGGCCGGCGGCGCCTCCAGCGCGGCCTCGAGGTTAAGACACTCGATCGCCAGAAACACGAGCAGCTCCCGCACACTGCGCAGCAGGCCGCGGGCGCTGTCGTCGAAGAACCCGGCGCTCGCCTGGCGCTGGCCAAAGTGCGTGCGCTCGATCGTGCCGAGGAGCGCGTCCGCAAAGGCCATCGTGGGCGGCAGGCGCCCGTAGTAGAGCAGGAACGCGACCTCTAGGAGCGCAAGCTGGCGCTCGAGGCTGTGTCGCGCGCTCAGCACGGCGTACCGCGGATCCGCCGCGAACGGCGCGGCCAGCGAGTGGGTCGACGCGTGCTCGAACCATGTGAGGCAGCGGTGCGCGAGCGCATCGTCGGCGAGCGCGTCCAGGACCGCCGACGCCATGTCGAACAGCTCGTTGTGGGCGTCCTCGGCGATGCGCAGAAGCGCGCTGACGCAGCGGATGAGCGCGAGCTGCTCCTCGAGAAAAAAGACAAACACGGCATCCACGAGGGCCTCGAAGCGCTCCGAGCCCGGCTCGCTGTCGCGCGCGTCGAGTGTGCGGTGCTCGCTCGCGAGGTAGGTGCGCAGGAGCGCCGCGGCCTCGATCTCGTCGAGGTGCAGGCGGTCACTGAGCGCGAGACCCAGCCCGCGCACCGTGTCGTCCAGCTGGACGGTGTGCCCACGCCACGTCACCGCGTCTTTTTGGAGCGCGGCGCGCGACGCTGCACTCGGCGACGCCCACGCCGCGCCACAGTCGCGCAGCTGCGCGAGGCGCGCCTCGAGCAGGCGCTGGAGATCCGCAGGCGCGCACGTCTGGCGCGCACGCTCGAGATGCTCGTAGATCTCGTAAAACGATACATACATCAGCGTATGGGACGGGGGATCGCGCGCAGCGTCCGGCGCCGCGCTGGCTGCACCGGCCATGGTCGGCGGCTGCGAGACAGGGGAGGGTCGATCGGCCGAGGGGCGGGTCGTCGCCTCCACTCAGCGGCTCGGCGGCGCCACGGCGGGCGGCGGCGGCGGCGGCGACGGCGGCGGCGGCGGGGACATTGTCTCCTCGTACTGGGGAAGACGCACCCACTCGAGCGATGTCTTGGAGTGCGTGAGCACGATCGGCACGCCGATGACAATATCGAGGATGCGCGGCTCGCTGCCTAGACTCTCGACGCGGATCGTGATCTTGAGCACGTGGTAGATATGGATATTCGACTTGGGGTGCTGGCACGAGATATTGATCATGGTCTGGCGCTCCATCGTGACGGGCAGCGCGAGATGGAGGTGCCACGGCCCGGTCGGGCTGAGGGGCGCGAGGCGAATTTCCTCGGCCTCGGCGGGGCTCTGCGCAGCGGCGGCCTCGACATACGGGCGCAGCGGCGAGCGCGCCAGCGCATGTGGGTCCTCGTCAAGGACGGGGAGGAGGGGGCCCTCTCCCTCGGCGCCTTGCAGCCGCAGCAGGCTCCACTTGCGCGGCATTTCGTGGCGCATCGTCCTGCGCTCGTTCGCATAGTAGTCTGTCTTCTCCTCGAGCGCGAATACGAGGCGGTGGATGCGCGTCTTGCCGAGCGGCACGAACGTGAGACGCACAGGGATCGAGGTGCCGATCGGGAAGCTGCTCTCGTCGATGGCGACGGAGTACGACAGCATGTCCTCGCACAGGCGGTCGAGCAGGATCGAGTCGGCCACGCTCGGCGCGGCGACCGGCGGCGTCTGCACGAGCGTCACCTCGCGCTCCGCGACGACATTGCTCGCGAGCGGCCCACTGCGGAACACGGTCGCCTTGAGCTCGTACGAGACATGCCCAAAGTCGGCATGCAGCGTCGGCGGCAGGTCGTGCGGCAGCAGGAGGCTGAACGGGTACTCGTACTCGCCCTTGCGCAGCTCGAACCACTCGGCCTGCACCGGCGGCGAGCTGGCCGCCGGCAGAGAGAGGGGCGGTGGGTGCTCCGTGTCGGGCGACGTGCGCGGCGAGCGCAGCCCATCCAGCAGGCCCCGCACCGAGCGCAGCGCGTGCTGCGCAGACGGCGGCGGGCGGTACGGCAGCGGGATCATGAGCGGCGAGCGCTCGCGCTCGCGCACCTCCTCCGGCCACATGTGCTGCGTGGCCGTCGTCGGGTCCGCGACGGGCATCGCGTGGTCCGCCACGCCGCCGCGGCCGAGCGAGAGCGGCAGTCCTGAGCTCGTGCGGAAGATGCTCGTCGAGAGCCGCAGGATGTCGACCTGCTCCACCATTTCAATGCCATTCTGCTTGAGCCCCTCTGGCCAGTCGGTGCGCGACTGCCCACGGAGCGTGATCGTGATGTCCTTGATGCGCGCGGGGCGCGGTAGCGAGAGACGCACAATACCACGCACATGCACCCGCGGCGCATCGCGCTCGGGCGTCGAAAAGTCCTCGTCTCCCGCTGCACGTTAGAGGCGGCCACGTACCAGTGTGCTTGTGGGGAAGAAATACGGCCGGCTCCAGTACTGCGTTAGCGAGCCGACGTACATTGGATCTCGAGAGACGGCGACACCATGCTCGCAAGGCACAAGTCGTGCTGAAGGACGTGTGCGCCGCGTCGACCCCGCGTCCGCCGTCAAGTCCTCGTGGTAGGTGCGAGAGTGGCACAGCAGCGGCACGTGGAAATAGGGCCGATTGGCGCGAACGGACCGTGTCGACCTCCATGTCGTTGCACGCCACCGCCCACCTCCCCCCCCTGCTGATCTCGCCGAAGCAGCTCGCATCGCTCCTCCAGGGCCCGCGGCCGCTGCGCATCCTCGATGCGACGTGGTTCCTCCCGATGCCGGGCGCTGCGCCGCGCCATGCGCACGCCGAGTTCCTGCGTGGCCCGCGTGTGCCTGGCGCCCTGTTCTGGGACGTGGATGCGGTAGCGACCCGCGGGGAGAGTGTGCGCAACCTCCCGCACATGATGCCGAGCGCGTCTACGTTCGCTGAGGCTGCGCGCGGGCATGGGATCTCGCGCGATACGCATGTCGTCGTGTACGACACGCACGGGATCTTCTCGTCGCCCCGCACGGCGTTTACGTTTGCGGCGTTCGGGCACCCGGCCGTCTCTGTGTTGGACGGCGGGCTGCCCGCATGGCTCGCGGCCGGCGAGGCGGTCGATCGCGAGGCACTCACAGCGGACCCTACCGTCGAGGCGGCCGCGTACGAGGTGCCGACGCTGCGCCCGGGCTGGATCCGCTCGTTTGATGAGATGCTGCACAACACGACGCTCGGCACGAACGCGCAGACGGTGCTGGACGCGCGGCCCAAGCCGCGCTTCGACGGCCAGTCGCCTGAGCCGCGTCCCGAGATGGCGGCGGGCCACATTCCCCACTCGATATCGCTGCCCGCGTCGAGTGTGCTGGAGCAGCAGCCCGCGCACGATGGCCAGGGCTCGTACACGCGCATGAAGCCGCAGCACGAGCTGTGGAAGCTCGTGCAGTCGGTCGTGGGCGAGCAGGGCCTCGAGAAGCTGCGGCACGATGCGTCGGCGAAGGGCGCGCTCGGCGTGTCGCTGACCTGTGGCAGTGGCATGACGGCGTGCATTCTGTGGCTGGCGCTGCAGCAGCTCGGCATCGACGGCGCCTTGTACGACGAGAGCTGGGCAGGCTGGGGCCGCCGCGCGCACGCGGGCGAGGCGCCCGTCGAGAAGAGCGAGGCGTAGTCTATAGGACCGCATCGTAGGTGACGCCCTTGTGCTCGGCGCCGCGCATTGTGCGCTGGACATGGGCGGCAAAGGCCGCCTTGTCGCGCCGGAGTGTCTCGGCGGCGTCTGTGTGAGCGGCATGCACGCACCCTTGTTGAGGGGATCGTCCGCGTTGGGCGCGAGGAACAGGAACAGCAGGCCCACAAGGACCGAGTTCAAATTGAGGATGGGATTCCAGTCCTCGCGCAGGATGTTGAGGCAGACATTGCCGTCGAGATCGAGGTTCGGGTGGTACAGGCGCTGGAGACACTTGACCTTCGGCGGGTCATGCGGGTAGTTGCTATTGATGGCGATGCTGAAGCGGAAGGTGCCGCCGCAGTACATGCCCTCGTCCGGGCGCAGCCGCAGCTCAAAGTGCATCACGTCCGCGGGGTCCGGAAAGTGCGTCTCCATCGTGGGCGGCAGGTCCAGCTCCGAGAGGTCTGTGTTAGCGGCGTCACGTACCCTTTTGCACGCGGATCTGTGCAGGCGACAGGCGCGGCCCCTTGCGCCGCGCCTCGTCCGCCTCGCGCCGCTGGCTCCATAGCTGCGTCAGCGACGCGCACGTACATTGATCATGGCGGTGGGAGCGTGGCGATGACTAAAGAAGGTCCAGGGGAGGCTCGGTCTTCTTTCCCCTTGACCCTCGACACCATGTCGCGAGAAGCCGAAGCAGTCGCACCGGCCGAGGCGCGCACGGACGAGCTCGCTGGCGCCATGTCGGCGGCGCAGGTGAAGGACGAGCCGGCTCGCGAAGAGCATGACGACGACGAGAACGACGACGAGCCCGAGGATGTCGCGGCAGGCGACAGCGAGAAGAAGAAGAAAAAGAAGAAGAAGAACAAGAAGAAGAAGAAGGTGCAGCAGACCGAGCCGCCGACGATCGGCCTCTCGAAGCTGTTCCCGAGTGGCGTGTACCCCGAAGGCGAGATCCAGGCGTACGACACGAGCCACTTTGACGAGTCGCGGCAGCGCGTCACTGCCGAGGAGCTGCGCGAGCGCGAGCGCCTCGTGCAGCAGCAGGACGGCTTCGACTACAATATCATCCGTCGCGCGGCCGAGGTGCATCGCCAGGTGCGCCAGTACGCGCAGCGCACGATCCGCCCCGGCATGTCGATGACCGAGATTGCGAACATGGTCGAGAACGGCACGCGCGCGCTCGTCGAGGAGAACGGCTTTGAGAGCGGCATCGGCTTCCCCACCGGCCTGAGCCTCAACGAGGTCGCGGCGCACTACACGCCGAACGCAGGCGACAAGCGCATCCTGCAGGCGTCCGACGTGCTCAAGGTCGACTTTGGTGTGCACGTCAAGGGCCGCATCGTCGACAGCGCGTTCACAATGAACTTTGAGCCGACGTGGGACCCGCTGCTCGCAGCCGTGAAGGAGGCGACCGACGCAGGTGTGCGCACGGCCGGCATTGACGTGCGCCTCGGCGACGTGGGTGCGGCGGTGCAGGAGGTGATGGAGAGCCACGAGTTTGAGGCGGAGGGCAAGACACACCAGGTCAAGTGCATCCGCAACCTGAACGGCCACAACATTGAGCCGTACCGCATCCACGGCGGCAAGTCGGTGCCGATCGTCGCGACGCCCGGCCTCAATACCAAGATGGAGGAGGGCGAGTACTTTGCGATTGAGACGTTCGGCTCGACGGGCCGCGGCTATGTCGTCGACCACGGCGAGTGCTCGCACTACGCCCGCAAAGTGACGCCGCCCAAGGTGTCGCTGGGCCTCAGCAGCGCGCGCCAGCTGCTGCACACGATCAACAAGAACTTTGGCTCGCTGCCCTTCTGCCGCCGCTACCTCGACCGCCTCGGCGAGCAGAACTACTTGCTGGGCCTGCGCCACCTCGTGCAGCAGGGCATCGTGACCGACTACCCGCCGCTCGCCGATGTGCCTGGCTGCATGACGGCGCAGTATGAGCACACGATTCTGCTGCGCCCGACGTGCAAGGAGGTGGTGTCGCGCGGCGACGACTACTAGACTAGATAGCGCGCCATACACACCGGCTAAGCCACAGCGTCGCGAGCCACACCGCTGCCATCGTCACGAGGACTACAGGCGCCGCAAGCGCCGCATCGCCCACGGGAATCGGCGCACTCGTCTCGGACGGCAGGGCCATGCGCCGTGCATACACGGTGCGTGCGCCCAGCAGGGCCTGCAGCGGGGCGTGCCAATGCGCATGGCTTGGCGGGAGGACCGCCGTCGTATCGACCACGTCCCAATCCGCGGGGCCTTCAGCGGCGCACACGGCCATGGCGACGGGTGCGTCCGCGACAAGCGCCTGTGGTGTGGTGGGCGTGGCGAGCCATGGCGCTAGCTCCCGCTGCCATGCGTCCGCGGCGCGATGCAGCCAGGCGCCCAGGGCGCGATCGGTGCCGAGTCGCTGCGCCAGCGTGTGCAGCGCCCCCGGCATCGTGCGTGCCTCGCTCGACGTGTGTACGGGTGCCGCGTGCGCATAGCGCACATGCAGAGGCACACGCACCTCGCCGCTCTGCGCGAGATCCAGGAGCAGCGCCGTATGCTCGCACTGCACGCCCGTGCAAGGCCTGCGGTAGCTCGCGGCGTCGCCCTCCCACCACGCGCGCGGCCCAGTCTCCCTCTGTGCGGCCAACCGTGGCTCCGTGGCCCAGCCAGGCATGTTCTCGAGGTCCACGGGGCCCAGAACGTGCACGTCGCGCACGGGCGGCGAAGGACGCGCGGTGAACGGGTCAAAGAACGCACTGGGCGGTAGTGTGTACAGGAGATGGAGCTTGCATGCCCGAGGCACCTCGGGCACGTCGATCCACGCGGTCGGCGCGTACGAGTCGCGCTGCGACCAGCGCAGGCGGCCGCTGGCGGGCGGCGTGGCCGGCTGCATGAGGGAGGAGCGGCCTGTGCGCTGGCTAGGCATCACGTGCATGGCTCTCGCACGAGCGCCGCGGTGCGTCGGCGGCCAGCCCGCAGCATGGGGGATCCGATGCCGAGTGCGTCACCGGAGGACGCACTGAACCGTATTCTCGAGGGTGCGAATGCGCTGAGTATGTCTCCGGACCATGACCTGAGCGTCGAGCTGACGCGGCCGCTCGTCCCGCTCGATGCGGCCGAGCGCGAGGCGTTCGGCAAGAAAGTGGCCTCCACGAAGCTGGGCGCGAACTCTGACGGGCTGATCGCGCTGCTGCGCGACTACCCGAACCTCGTCAGCTCGCAGCTGGCCGAGGAGGCGGAGCGCGAGCTGGCCCGGAAGTCGCCGGTGCCGATGCGCCCGCTGGACACCGTGACGAGCTATGCGAGTACGCTGCATGGCGACGACATTTCGAGCCAGAGCGACCTGTTTCCACGCTCCGAGGCGGGTGAGCCGCCAAGGCAGGGCCACCGGCGTTTATCGCGCTCAGTGATGCAGTTTCCGATCCCCGAGGCGGCGCGAGCCGCCAGTGACAAGGTGCGGCGAGCGTCCCCGCACCGGCTGGGGACGACGCCCATGTCGATGTCGCGCTCGCACTCGATGCCGGGCGAGCTGAATCTCGGCACGGTGGGTACGCGGTCGGACTACGGCGACGAGAAGATCGTCGTGGCCATGGTCGGTCTGCCCGCCCGCGGCAAGAGTTTCCTGTCGAATAAGCTGATGCGCTACCTGCGGTGGCGCGAGTACAAGGTGCGCGTGTTCAATGTGGGCCAGCTGCGGCGCGCCGTTGCGCGCGACAGCGATGCGGGCTCATGGGCCGCGTCTCTGCAGGACTCTGCCTTCTTTGACTCGAACAACGCAGAGGCGGTCAAGGTGCGCGAGGCGCTCTCGCACGAGTGTCTCGAGCAGCTCATCCACTGGCTCAAGACCACAGGGCACGTCGGCATCCATGACGCTACGAACACGACCAAGGCGCGGCGGCGGCAAATTGCCGAGCGCGTCGCGCAGGAGCCGGGCATGCGCCTCCTGTTCCTCGAGTCGGTGTGCACGGACCCGGCGGTCGTCGCGGCGAACGTCGAAGTCAAGGTGCAGAGCCGCGACCCCGATTATGTGAACATGAACCGCGACCAAGCGCGCAGCGACTTTTTGCGGCGTATCCGGCACTACGAGGATGTGTATGAGCCCTTGGATGCGGACGGCACGGAACGGCACTACTCGTACTGCAAGATCATCGACGTCGGAAGCACCGCGACGATGAACCTGATCAGCTCGTACCTCAAGTCGCAGATCGCGTTTTACCTGCTCAACCTGCACATTGCGCCGCGCAACATTTTCATGTCGCGCCACGGCGAGTCGCAGTTCAACGTCGAGGGCAAAATTGGCGGCGACTCGGGCCTGTCTGAGCGCGGCTGGGCGTATGCGCGTGCGCTGCCGAAGCTCATCCAGGACCACGTCGGCGACGAGGAGCTGACTGTGTGGCACAGCTCGCTGCGCCGCACCGGGCAGACAGCGAGCCTGCTTCCGTACCCGAAGCTTGTGTGGAAATCGCTCGACGAGCTCGACGCGGGCGTGTGTGATGGCATGACGTACGAGGAGATCGAGAAGTTCTACCCGGAGGACTCGGCGAGCCGCGACGAAGACAAGTTCAACTACCGCTACCGCGGTGGCGAGAGCTACCGCGACGTGGTCGTGCGTCTCGAGCCGGTCATCATGGAGCTCGAGCGGCAGACGAACATCCTCATTATTGGGCACCAGGCGATCCTCCGTGCCCTGTATGCCTACTTTATGGGCTACGACCAGAGCGAGCTGCCCTATATCAAGATACCGCTGCACACGGTCATCAAGCTGACGCCCAAGGCGTACGGATGTGATGAGGAGCGCTACGCGCTGCCGATCGAGGCCGTCGATACACATCGCGCGCGACCGATGGCGCCGCGGCCCGCGCCCGCGCCGGCCGACGGGGAGAGTGAGATCCTGCAGGCGCTCACCAGCCCGCCGCCGACGCAGCAGGTGCACCACATGACCGAGAAGCGCTAGCGCCAGTGCGACATGCGGCGCTCCTCGGCGCGCCGCTGCTCGACCTTGGCCGCGACGCGCGGGCCCCAGTACGCCGCGGGATCACGACCCACCGACAGCACCTCTTTTTCATGCTCGCGCGCCTGGGGGCGCGTGAACAGGACAACATTGTCATAGTCCAGCGGGCGCTTCGGGTCCCAGCGCTCGAGCTGGCCCACGGCGAGCGTATCGTGGGGCGGGACGACGGAGCGCCCGCGGAAGATCTCCTCGAAGATGTAGCCGATATCATTCACGCTGAAAGGGATGCGCACGCGCGGCGGCGGCGGCGCGCCGGGCGTCGGCGTGTACGTCGGCGGCACGTCGCTCGGGTCGCGCGCGAGGCGCGGCGCGCGGATGTCGATGGGTGGCGAGGGGAACTTGCTTTCCGAGACGTTCAAGTCCGCAAAGAGCTTCTCGTACAGCTTGCGGCGCCCCTTGATCGCGAGCGGCTCGAGCTTGTACTGCGCGATATCGCACAGGATGTACGTGGCGGCGGCGAGGCCGAACATGGCGGGCAGCGGCCCCAGCACAGGGAGAATCCGCACGCGGAAGTCGTCAAAGGCAGCGAGCTCCTTCACGGCGCCCTTCTCGAACTCCTCGTCGGGCAGCGGGAGCAGGTGCGTGTCGGACTTTTCCGTAGAGTACACGCACGGGAGTGTCCAAGCCGTCGCGCAGTGCGCCTCGATGGCCTGCTTCTTCTCCTTGGGGTCCTCGCTGCCGGGCGGCGGGATCGGCGGCAGACCCGCCGCGCGCAGCTCGCGGCGCACGACGCGCGCGAGTGGGTCCTCCGCGGTGGTCGAAATGTCGCTGATCTGGATCCGGCTGGGATCGGCCTTCGCGCCCGCGCCCATCGACGCAAAGACCCGCAGGTTGTGCTCCGCGCAGTACTTGAGCAGCTCGACCTTGGTGTCGAGGTTGTCGATGGCGTCGACGATGTACGTCGGGTGGCCGCCCAGGAGCTCGTCGGCGTCCTGGGCGCGGAAGAGGCGCACCCACGCCTCGACGCGCGCCCACGGCGCAATCTTGCCGAAAAACTGCTGGCAGCACACGACCTTGGGCCGCCCGACGTCCGCGAGCGTCGCGCATGCGTGGCGGTTCAGCGACGAGAGCGACACCTGGTCAAAGTCGATCAGGCGCAGGCGCCCGACACCCGCGCGCAGGAGCATCAGGGCGGCCCAGCTGCCGACGCCGCCGGCGCCGACGACGATCACGAAGCTGTCGCGAATACGCTGCATGCCCTCCTCGCCGAGGAAGGAGTAGTGCCGGCTCAGCTGCTCGCGCACCAGGCTCTCATCGTGCGTGGGGTGCGCGTCCTGCGCGGGCGGCGGCACGCCCGGGAGGGCCTGCGTCGGTGCGTCGTGGGCCGCCGCGTGTGCCGCGCGAGCGAGGCGTGCGCGGCGGCGGCGGCGGGTACGCGTCTGCCATCCCAAGACCGCGGCCACTGAAAGCGCCGATGACGCAAGCGCCACCGCGCCAAGGACGGCCGCCGAGCGCACGCTCTGCATGCCCAGGCGACTCTGGCGGCGGCGGCGGCGGTCGGACGCCGTTCGGCGATACGCACGTGACATGCAAATTTTTCGTGGCGGCGGCGGCGGCGCGGCCTGGCCCCAGCACTCACGGCGATGGACATTACGTCGCATGTGCGGTCCGCCTCGTTCTCGTTCCTGACGGCGGACGAGGTGCGGAGCATTTCGGTGCGACAGGTTGTCAACCCGGTGCTGCTGGACCATGCTAATGCGCCGACGGAGGGCGGTCTGTACGACCCGGCGTTCGGGCCGATGCGTGTGGACGACCTGTGCCAGACCTGCCACATGAGTCACTTTGAGTGCCCTGGGCACTTTGGGCACATGGAGCTCCCTGCGCCCGTGTTCCACCCCCTGTTTATGAACCATGCGTACTCGCTGCTGCGTGGCACGTGTCTGTACTGCCACCACTTCAAGCTGCCGCGCATGGCGGTCGCCAAGTACACGGCGCAGTTTCGCCTGCTCGAGTATGGCCTTGTGGACGAGGCGCAGGTGATCGGGGAGGCGACGCTTCGCCGCTCGGACGCGGGCGATGACGACGAGGAGGCGCCGCTCGCCGCCGGCGCCACACAGGCGGAGACAGTCGACGACTTTGTGCGCCGCATCGACGCCGAGGCCCGCCGGCACATGGCCGCGGCCCAGGCGCGCGGCGTGCGCCGCGGCCAGGACATGGGCATGGCGACATACGCCGCGCGGCGTGCGCTGCGCGCCGCCTTTCTCAAGGACATGCTCCGCCGGCGCTGCGAGCAGTGCCAGGCGATGAACCCGACGCTGCGCAAGGACGGCTTTGTGAAGATCACCGAGCGTGCGCTCTCGGCCCGCGACCACGCGATCCACGAGGCACGCGGCCTGCGTCGCCCCAACGTGCTCCTGGACCGCGAGGAGGCGCCAGCGGGCGCCATGGAGGATGCACCCGCGGTCACACTCAAGGAGGCTCGCAAGCTGAGCAAGGAGGCCGGCGAGCAGACGCGCGTCGTGCCTGCGAGCGAGTGCCGCGCGCACCTGCGGCGCCTCTTCGCCAACGAGGCGGCGATCTGTGCGCTCGTCTTTGGGCGGCACCCCGTGTTTGGCGGGCGGGCGGCGCCGAGCGCGGACGTGTTCTTTGTGGACGTGATCTGCGTGACGCCCACGCGCTTCCGCCCCGCGAGCGTGATGGGCGAGCAGACGTTTGAGAACCCCCAGAACGAGCTGCTGACCAAGGTGCTGCAGACGACGTTCCTTGTGCGCGACGCGAACGAGCGGGCGCAGGCGTTCCAGCGCAAGGCGGACTACCCGTCGCTCGACGGCGTCGACGAAGCAGAGGCGATCCGGCTCGTCGCGCAGTGGGAGGGCGCGCGCCGCGCGGCGCTGGACGACCTGCTCTCTGCGATGATGCAGCTGCAGGTGAGCGTGAACGTGTACATGGACTCGAGCAAGAACCCCGCGCCTGCGCGGCAGGGCGCCGCGGCGACGCCGGGCGTGAAGCAGGGCCTCGAAAAGAAGGAGGGCCTGTTCCGCAAGCACATGATGGGCAAGCGTGTCAACTTTGCCGCGCGCTCGGTCATCTCGCCCGACGTGAACATTGAGACGAACGAGATCGGCGTGCCGCCCGTGTTCGCCAAGCGGCTGACGTACCCCGAGCCGGTCACGGTGCACAACGTCGAGATGCTGCGCCAGCTCGTGATCAACGGCCCTGACGTCTACCCCGGCGCACAGGCGGTGCGGGCCGAGGACGGCACCGAGACGCTTCTGCAGCACCTGTCCGTGGAGGAGCGCACGGCCCTCGCGAACCAGCTGCTCACGCCGCAGGGCCAGACGTCGCGGCAAGCGCACGGCACGTTCGGCGGCGTGGGCGGCACGCTGCGCACGCCCGTCGCGAACAAGCAGGTGCTGCGTCACCTGCGCACGGGCGACATTCTCGTGATGAACCGCCAGCCGACGCTGCACAAGCCGTCGATGATGGCGCACCGCGCGCGCGTCCTGCAGGGCGAGCGCACGATCCGCATGCACTATGCGAACTGCAACTCGTACAATGCGGACTTTGACGGCGACGAGATGAACATGCACTTCCCCCAGAGCCAGATGGCGCGTGCCGAGTGCTACCACATTGCGAGCACGGACCACCAGTACCTGGTGCCGACGAGTGGCAACCCGCTGCGTGGTCTGATCCAGGACCACGTCGTGGCGGGTGTGTGGATGACGTGCAAAAACACGATGTACACGCGCGACGAGTACCAGCAGCTGCTGTACGGCGCGCTGCGCCCCGAGACTTATGGCATGGCCGGCCGGCTGCGCACGCTGCCGCCGGCGATCTGGAAGCCTGTGCCGCGCTGGACGGGCAAGCAAGTGATCTCGACGGTACTCCTCAACGTGACGCCAGGGCATGCGCAGGGCCTGCACCTCGATGCGAAGGCGCGCGTCGGCGCCAAGTACTGGGGCGCTGAGCATGCCGCCGAGGAGACGGTCGTCGTACGCGATGGCGAGCTGCTCACAGGCGTGCTGGACAAGTCGCAGATCGGCGCGTCCGCGTACGGCCTGGTGCATGCCGTCTACGAGATCTACGGCCCTGAGAGTGCGGGCCGCCTGCTTTCGATTCTCTCGCGGCTCTTCACCCTGTGGCTGCAGCACAACGCCTTCTCTTGCCGCATGGACGATCTGCTGCTCAGCGCGGCGGGCAACGACGAGCGACGCCGCCTGCTGCAGGAGGGTGCGCAGCACGGCCGCGCGACGGCCCTGGACCATGTCGGGCTGGGCGATGAGCGCGCAGACGACCCCGATACGCACTACCATCTGCGTGTGCGTCTCGAGGAGGTACTGCGTGACGACGACAAGCTGGCCGCACTTGACGCAGCGATGATGGGCGCCGCGAACAAGCTCACGTCGTCGGTCATCTCCGCGTGTCTGCCGCGCGGCCTGGGGCGCACGTTCCCTGAGAACAACATGCAGATGATGACTGTGTCGGGCGCCAAGGGCAGTGCCGTGAATGTGTCGTCGATCTCGTGCCTTCTCGGCCCGCAGGCGCTCGAGGGCCGCCGCGTGCCGGTGATGGCGAGCGGCAAGACGCTGCCGTCGTTCAAGGCGTTTGAGACGGCGGCGCGGGCGGGCGGCTTTGTGGCGGGCCGCTTCCTTACGGGCATTGCGCCGCAGGAGTACTACTTCCACTGCATGGCCGGGCGTGAGGGCCTCATCGACACGGCCGTGAAGACATCGCGGTCCGGCTACCTGCAGCGCTGCCTGATCAAGCATCTGGAGGGCGTGTCGGTGCACTACGACCAGACGGTGCGCAACAGCGACGGCTTTTTGCTGCAGTTCCACTACGGAGAGGACGCGCTGGACGTGACCAAGAGCAAGTACCTCGACCGCTTCGACTTTATGGTGCAGAACTTTGAAAGCTACCGCCGCCGCTACAACCCCGTGCAGCTCGCCTCGACGATGGAGGTCGAGCTGGCGCCGGACCACATGAAGCGCGCGCTCAAGAAGCCACATAAGTACGCGCCCGCGCTCTCACTCTATGCGCCCGCACGGCACTTTGGCTCCATGTCCGAGACGTACGCGCGCCGCGTCGAGGAGTACGTGGCGGCGAACCCCAGCGGCCTCCTCGCGCGCAAGAAGGAGACAGGCGTGCCAATGCCGCTCGCCCAGGCAAAGCTGAGCGCCGAGCAGTTCCGCGCGATGACCAAGGTGCTGTACCACCGCGGACTCGTGGAGCCGGGCGAGAATGTCGGCTTGCTCGCTGCACAGGGTATCGGTGAGCCGTCGACGCAGATGACGCTCAATACGTTCCACTTTGCCGGTCACGGTGCGGCGAACGTCACGCTGGGTATTCCACGTCTGCGTGAGATTGTCATGACGGCCTCGCAGGACATCAAGACGCCGATCATGCGCCTGCCACTGCTCCAGGGCATCACCGATGAGCAGGTGAACACGTTCTGCCAGGACGGCTCGCGCCTTGTGCTGAGCCAGATTGTCGAGGAGGCTACGGTCACGGAGCGCATGATGCCCAAGACAGCGGCGAATGGCTACCAGCGGCAGAAGCTGTACACGGTGCGTCTCGCGCTGTATCCTGCCGAGGAAGTGTGGGAAGCGTACCACGCCTCGACGGAGCATGTGCTCCAGGGCCTGGAGGCGACGTTTGTTCCGCTTGTCGAGCGCGAGATCGTGCGTGAGCTCAAGCGGCTGCGGCGCGAGCAAGTGCGCCAGTCGCAGTCGATCGGACGCGGCGAGACCGTGTCCGATGCACCGGGCGCGGATGCCGACGGCGACGCGGACACCGAGGCGCCGCGTGCGCGCGACGGCGACGAGTCCGATGACGAGCCGCTGTCCGACACGGGCGACGACGACGATGCGACGGCGGCCAAGCGGCGGGCGAACGCAGGCTCGAAGGTGTCGTACGACGACGACGACGCGGCGGAATCGGCCGATGACATCGCGCGTGCCTTTGACGACGAGGCCGTCGAGGACGATGGCGAAGCGCAGGCCGAGGCGCAGGACGAGGGCCTCGAGGCCCAGGTCAGCGATCTGGGCGAGCGCCTGCAGAACGAGAGCCAGTTTGTGTGTGCGTTCCGCTTCGACAGCGCACATGGCGCGTGGGCCGAGTTTGATCTGCAGATGCTGAACAGCACCGATAAGATGCTGCTGATCAACGTGATTGAGCGCGTGTGCCGCGCGAGTGTGGTGCACGAGATCCCACGGATCAGCCGCCTGCTTGTTCCACCGCCGTCGCCAGGCGACACGGAGGTGGCGCTCACCGCCGAAGGTATCAATCTGCCAGGCCTATGGGACTTTGGCTTCGGCGTCGTGGACATGAACCGCATCTACACGAACGACATTGGCGCACTGCTCCACAACTACGGAGTGGAAGCAGCACGCGCCGCCATTGTGAGCGAGCTCAAGGGCATCTTCGACACGTACGGCATTGGCGTATCGATGCGCCATCTGTACCTGATCGCCGACTACCAGACGGCGCTGGGCGACTTTAGGCCGTTTAGTCGTGGCGGCTTGGCTGATGCGCCGTCGCCGCTGCTCAAGGCCAGCTTCGAGATGACGATGGCCTTCCTCAGTGGCGCCGCACTCTTCCAGGAGTCCGACAATCTCTCGTCGCCGTCTAGCAACCTCGTCGTGGGCCGTCCTGTGACGACGGGTACTGGCGCGACGACCATTCATCTGCCGCTGGCGGCGGCTGCGTAGATAAAAGTAGCACTTACGAGCTATGGCTCTCGTCAGGACAGGGACGGCTATCCACTGCCGTGCGCTGCTGCTGCGCGGCGCACGCCTGCAGAGATACACGCGGCGCGCGCGCCTCGTTCTCCAAGTGCTGCAGCGCGGCAGGGGGTACAGGGAAGCCTTCTGGCAAAGGCAGCACATGCCGTGCCGGCACTCGCTGGTCCACGAGGCCCCAAGGCGTGCAGATGCGGTAGCCAGCCCCGGTCTTGTGGCCCGCCACGAGTCCGGGAATGCGGTAGTCGTCCAGGGGGGCACGCGCTAGGCCCTGCACAGCAATGCTCACTGCCGTGCGCCGCCGCAGCACGGGGTAGGGATTCCGCGCAGGCGAGCTTGCCGCAGGGCTCCGGCTGCGCACAGGGCCCGCGGACGACGGCATAGACGAGCCGGCCACCGGCCGGCTCGCCTCGGAATCGCGCACGTCCGAATCGGGGGGCGGCGTAGCAAGAGGCTCCTCCGAGCAGCTGCGCGGCCCTGCAGGGCTTGGACTGGTGGGAGCGAGGCGCTGAGGTGGCCGGCGGCCAAACACGACCTCGAAAGGAGACTTGCGGATCGTCGCATGCATAGACATGTTGCACGCGAGTGCGATGGACGAGAGGGCTTGGGACCAGCACCGGTGCCCGCACCGACGACACCACTTGGCAATCATGCGACGCACATGTCCGTTAGCACGCTCGACGAGTCCCTGACTCCGCGGCCGACCCGTCTGCCCGTGACGGATAAGGATGCCGTGCTCCATCGCCACATGCTCAATGGTCTTGTTCACAAATTCGGGTCCGTTATCGGTTTGCAGGATCTGGGGCGGGCCCAGGACCGCGATCCATTCCATCAGGTGGCGTACCACGGCAGACCCGCTGCGCCGGCGCAACGGATACAGCATGCAGAAACGCGAATAGTGGTCCTTGATGTGCAAGATCCAGCGGTACTTGCCGTCTGGCTGCTCCCGCATATCAATCAGGTCCATCTGTACCCGCTCCATGACATGGTGCGACACGATCGGCTGCCATGGTGCCGGGCGCGGTCCCGCACTCTGCAGATGGCACAGCATGCATCGCTGCAGCACCCAGTCCACAGCACTCTTTGGGATCCCGTGGTACCGCCTGGAGACTTCGTACCATGTCTTGTTCGTTCCCTGGTGCTGGATCGCGCAATGCTCATGGACAATGGTATCGAACATGCCATCGTGCGGGACCACCAGCAGCGCACCCTTCGCCTTTCGACCATGATAGTACAGTGCTCCATCGTCGCCCAGCGAGTAGAACTGCCGTGTCTTCTGGATGAACACCATAGTCTTGAGCTCCCGGTCAGTCAGCTCTCGGGCACGCTCGCCGCGCCGCAGCGACTGCAGCACTTGCACCCGAGCCTCGTACCGATCACGCGTGATGACGCTCTTAAACGTGCGGCTAGAGAGCCAGTCGAGGAAAAGCGTGCGATGGCTCGGATCAAAGCCTGCAATCGAAAGCGGCGGCACACTGGGTGGACTCGCCGTGGGTGTGGGTGAAACATCGGCATGCATCCCCAGTGAGCCCCAGCACACGGGAGGGTGGATGGGTAGTCTAGCCCGGGCGGGCGCCAAAAAAGGCCAAACTCATTTGGGACGACCGTTCCAAATGAGACAAGGATGGATAATGCCTTACAATCGGGAGCGACTCTCTAAGTATCTCCACTACCAAATTAAAATTACCAACCTACGTCGTCCCTATTATTGACGTAGCCCCTATCGGTTACTTTCCACTTACATCACGCTCACTTGACGGTGTGCGCTCATAGTACCAGATAGCACCATCCGTGTGAGCACACGAGGTCGGCGTCACCGAGTCAATGTGCGTGACATTGACATCCTGAGGACGTCCATTTGCATAGCTAAAGTACCACACCTCGGCGAGCTCAGTCGAGCCATGGTCACTTGTGTTCTTCGATCCGTGGACTTGGCTGTACTTCTCACCGTAGCATCCCAGGTAAGGCACCGCACCATAATGCTTCTTCAGAGCAGACTGGATGTCCTTCAAGCTGTATTGTGTCTTGTTGCTGGGAACAATGCCCTCAGCAGCAAGCCAGTCGTAAGTGGGCAAACGGCGATAGAATGTGATAGCAGTGTCGAAGAACTCAATCATGTCCTCATGCTTGCGGTACTTGGGTCCATAGCAGGGGACATCAAACGTGCTGTAGCAAGTGGCATGCTTGCTGAATTCATGCGCCCAAAAGTCCGCGCTCGGCTGACCCTGGGACACCCAGAACTTGTTCATCCAGTCTAGCAGATCATAGCGGTCCCATTCCTTAATGAACTGGTCCACACCAGGGCCCCTGTAAGGCTTCACCTTTTGGCCGTTCACTTCCTCCGGAGGCTGACGGTCATACTGGCGATCCAAGTCACAGTACTGGGGGTAAGAGCCGTTGCAGTAGTCAGGCCAGAGACCGTGCAGAGTCCAGTGCTTCTTGGGAAGCAGCTGGCCCTCATCCTCTCGACCAGTGTATGTGTCCCAGAATTGCGTCGAAAGCAATTGGCCTCCGTACGTCTCCGTGCAGCAAGTGTCCAGGTTGGCCAGATCCAGGGCAGAGAGCGAACAGGACTGAACCGTCGGCTTAATGGCACATGAATGATTGAACTTCGTAGTGTTGGAGTAGAGAGCAGCGTGAGCAAACGCGGCTACAGTGAGAATACCGACAAACGATTTAAAAGTCACAAGCATGTCAAGACAGACGCTCTGGGAGCACCAGGCACAAGCGTGGTCCGAGCATTTATGGGAATGCGACACAGACAACGTTTATTACGCACGTGCAGTATTGAGCGAATCGGACTCAATGTAAACGATGCGCCAAATTCTTAACGGAAACAGAAAACAAAAACACCAGTCTCTAATCGTCGACTCCCAGTATGCTGTCCATGCCATCGATATAAACGTATTCTAAGCAACGTAATATAGGAAAACAATGAGACTATTTCATATGAGAAATTAACAGTTACACCACCAACAGCATAGAGTAAGAGCGATGCTAAAACAACAAATGAAACAGAGAGAAAACAGAACGTATATGATCAGTATTCTATAGGACGCCATATAATCGAGTAAACAAAACTATCCCAACATTCAAAGGCCGTCGTGAAAAAAAT
>NW_017387821.1:0-118155 GCF_000349305.1 Malassezia sympodialis ATCC 42132 | reverse complement strand
GCCCAGCGCAGCGCGGGCGGCGGGCGCGTGGGCCGTCGCGCCGCGCCGTACAGGGGGCGCACGTCCAGCGCCGCGTCGGGGGGTATCGGCAGGAACGGGTTGGGCACGTACGTGAATGTGTGCAGCTGCAGCTGCTGGATCTCGGCCGGCAGGTAGGTGAGGGCATTGCCGCCTACATTGAGCTCGCGCAGGTGGCGCAGGTCGCCGATGGCCGCGGGCAGGTGCGTGAGGTGGTTCTTGCGCAGCGAGAGCACGCCCAGGTTCGTGACCTGGAAGAGCGCGCTGGGCAGACGCGTCAGGTGGTTGTCCCATAGGTAGAGCTGCACCTGGTCGCCATTCGTCGTCTGGCTCGCGCTGGATGGGCGTGCGTCGACGCGCCGCGGCTCGATCGCCACAAAGTGCCGCAGGTCGCCGACGACCGACGGCACGCTCTCCAGGCCGCAGCCGCCTAGCAGCAGGGCCGGCCGAGCGCGCGCCTCGTCAAAGATGCGGTTCACGAGCGCGTCCCACTGGAGGTCTGCGCGGCTCGCCGCGTCGGTGGGCCGCGCGGGCTCGCGCGTGGGCGCGGGCGCGGGCGCAGGCGCCGCAGGGCCGGCACTGGCGCTGCCCTTCTGCGGCGACGCGTCGCTACGGCGCAGGCGCTGCACGGAGCGGGAGAACGACTCGGTGCGGCCCGCCGCACACAGGGGGTCGGTGCTGGCGCTCTCAGTGCGCTCGAATGCACGGCGCGCAGGAATGGTCGACGCCGTGACTGGCGACTCCAGCGAGCTGCCCAGCTCGTCGATCGACGACATGGACACATCGGACTGCGACTCGAAGAACTCGCCTAGCACATGGGGCGCGCTTGGCTGGGCCGCCGGGAGCACATTGAGGCTGCCGGCCGGCACCTCGGATGCGCCGCGACCCGGCGCCGTCGCCGCGCGAGACCACCGCGGGCGGGATGGCGGGCCGATCGACAGAGACTTGGCCGACGCCGAGAACGGGTCCGAGGCCAGCACGGACGTGCTGGATGTCGTGCGCTGGTACGGCGTCGGACTCGATGGCGGCGATGAAGAGAGCGTCGCCTGCAGCGGGGGCGACGATGACGACGTGGGCAGCCCGTCCCACGCGCCGCGGTACGTCATCGGCGTGGTCGGTGGACGAGAAAGGGCCGAATTCCAAGGGGCCTCCACCCCGGACTTAGGGATGTACATCGCCTATGAGTAGCTGCAGCAGGCGGGGCACCACCGAGCCGACGACCACATACAGGAGACCGAACGGAGGCGACGGCCCGGCCTGTGTCTCGGCCTCGTGGGAGCCCCGGAAGAAGCGGGAGATCGACGAGGACGCAGCGCCCAGGACCGCCTCGCCCGTCTGCGCGTGAATGGGGTGGTCGTGGTCGTGAGGGTGGTGCACGTGGTCGCTGTGGTGCGCGAGGTGCGCGCCCGCGGAGGGCGATGCGAGCTCCGTCACAGCATGGATGGCCACGTACAAAAATGTACCGCCACTGAACGAGAGGATCGCGCCGATCTTTCGCGTGTCCATCGAGTCGCTCGTCGTGCCCGTCGTGGGGAGCAGGACCTGCAACACGCCGTAGGTCAGCAGCGCAGACAGGGGCGTCGTCACACTGAACGCCAGGACCGCCCAGCGGATCTCGGCGCGCCGCAGCTGCCGCGACATGAGGAGCGTGCAGATACCGATCGAGGCAGGCGCTTTGTGGACCATGACCGCCAGCATAATTACGAGACGCAGCGACTGATTCGTGCTCTCGACCGAGGAGCCCATCGCCACGCCGTCCGCGGCCGCATGGACCAAGATGCCCAGCAGGCTGCCCAGCACCTGGCGCAGGGACGACGGGCTGCCGGGCCTCGTCGTCGGATCCCACGTCATCGGGCCCGCGCCCGCGCCCGCGCCACCGCTACGCATCTCCTCCTCGTCCGCGGGCGCGAGCGCGTCGTGGCTGCGCGCATGCGACTGCGCCACCATGTGCTGGTCGACACTACCGTTAGTCCCACGTACGTACGCAAACATAAGAAGGAACCCGCTCAGAAGGCAGAAAGCCACGAGGTCCTTCGACTGCAATAGGTGCGTCTCGTTCATGGGCTCGTCGCGGCACATGCGCCCCCGATACACGTTCGAGATGCCCTCCGGGATCACCACCGTGAGCGCCGCGCCGAGCAGCAGCCCTGCGCCCCACAGCTCGAGCTTGCGCAGGCTGCACCGCGAGAGACGGAACACAAGCGGCAGAGTGCCGACAGCATACGTGCCGGCGGCCAGCGCACAGCCCACGGCCAGCAGCCATATACCGTCGCGCATGGTCGTGGCCCAGGCGTAAGTGGCGGTCGGCCGAGATGGACTCGGAGGGGCTCCACCTAAAAGTACCTACAGCTTCGCTTCGCGGGGCGCCACCAGCGACGCTGTGTGCGCGATGACGCCCTCTGCCTCGCGCTCGATGCGCGCGACTAGCTCCTTGCACGTAGGAATATCCTGGATCAGGCCCACCGTCTGACCGGCCGTCCACACACCCGCCTCGGGGTCGCCCTTCTCGTATACCTGGCGGCCCCGGGTGCCCGAGACTAGCGGCTGGATGTCCTTGAACTGCGCGCCATGCCGCTCCCTTTCACGCACTTCAAGAGCCACCGAGTTCTTGAACACGCGCGCCGTGTTGCGCAGCGTGCGGAACACGTGGGTCGTGTCGCGCTCACTCGCCTCGCAGATGCGCTGCTTGATGGCGTCGTGGATCTCGCTCTCTGTCGTCGCCATAAAGCGCGTTCCCACTGGCGTCAGTGTCAGGCACGTACTATTCGCGCCACAGGCTCCGAGCGCCAGCGCGGCTGCGAGACCGCGGCCATTCGCGATACCGCCCGACGCGATGAACGGCGCAGGGATCTGCTGCGCCGCCAGCGCCATGAGCACGAGGCCGCCAATGTCGTCTTCACCGGGATGGCCCGCGCACTCGAGGCCATCAATGCTCAGCATGTCCGCGCCGAGCTTGAGTGCCTTGAGGCCGTGGCGCACAGCCGTGCACTTGTGGATCACGAAAGCGCCTGCGTCTTTGAGGATGCGTATCACGGGCTCAGCTGCATGTTAGGGCCCATCCACGTACGGTTGCTGCCCGCCGTCTCAAAGATACGCACGCCCGCCTCGAGCGCTGCGCGGGCGTAGCCGGGGTAGTCCGGCGGCACAATCGCCGGAAGCAGCGTGATGTTCACGCCAAAGGCGCCGTACTTTTTGCGCTCCGCGGCAATCTCGGGGTCGATCATGGCGCGCGTAGCCTTGACGGCCTCGCGCAGCGCCTGGGGTGTCGGCTGCGTCAGCGCCGTCACCATGCCAAGGGCGCCAGCGTTCGATACAGCCGCTGCGAGCTTCGGCGTGCCCACCCACTGCATGCCACCCATCACAAGAGGGACGCGCAGGCCGAGCTTCTCTGTCAGGGGCGTACAAATGGGCATGGCAGACGAGGGTGCGCCCCACGGCTACCCCGCGCTCCATCGTGGGGCGGCTGGCCGGCTCCACGTGTAGTACACGTGACACAGCCCAGGGCCGATCCACGTCGCGCTCGTCGCCGCCATCGCGCACCTCCTTGGCTAGAGCACTCGCGCACCGCGTCGACGATGAATATCTTCCGCCTTCTGGGTGATTTATCGCATCTGAGCTCCATTTTGATCTTGTTGCACAAGATCATCACGAGCCGATCATGCCGAGGTACGTGGGCACGAGGCATTGACGGCAGGTATCTCGTTCAAGACACAGATGCTGTATTTTATCGTATTCCTGACGCGGTATATCTACCTGTTCCAGCCCCTCAGTGCCTACCTGATCCTGATGAAGATCTTCTTTATTGGCAGCACAGGGTATATCCTATATCTCATCAAGGTGGAATACAAGTATGTATGCGCGGCTCACATGCAGGACTCGCCATGAAGCGGATATCGACTCGATTCGTCTCGAATGGTTGCTAGGCGGACCGGCCATCCTCGCGCTCCTCTTCCACTACGAATTCTCGATCAAGGAAATCCTGTGGGCTTACAGTATCTTCCTTGAGGCTGTGGCCATTTTGCCGCAAATGTTCTTGCTACAGCGCCTCGGCGAGGCGGAGACGATCACGACGCACTATATTTTTGCACTGGGTGCCTACCGTGCTCTGTACATCCTCAATTGGATCTACCGGTACGTGAGCCCCGCATCGCTTCTCACACCAGTCTTATCTTTGAGCCGAAGCACCACTTTGACTACATTGCTTTTGTCGCCGGTCTCGTCCAGACAGGTTTGTATGGCGACTTTTTCTACAGTACGTATCAGCAAGGTTGACCTGCAGTCTATTTCAACCAAGTCGTCCAAGGCAAAAAATTCGAACTTCCCGCATAAATAGCTAGCTAGATTCCCAGATGTGCACAGGAGTGCCTCTCCCAAAGGGCGCGGGTGCTTGTGCGCGCCGGCCAACCGTGTAGGGGTGGTGGCAGAAGCAGCAAAAAAGTTCCCAATCCGGGAGTCGAACCCGGGTCTTGTCGGCGCCACACAGCTTGCGCTTATGAGAGCGACATATACTAACCGTTGTACTAACTAGGAGAACTGGTTGGGAGCACTGGTTTGCTTTCCGTACAAGAGTCACGTATGCCATGAGAGGTCACCCCGTCAGCATTTTCTCCGCCCTCCATTATGGTCTATTCTCCCATTGGTCCTATGCATTGGGCGTATCTGCGTGTGACTCCGTGGGCTGTTCCAGCTCCGGAGATAGGCTTGGACTGAATTGCGAGTTGGGCATTTTCACGCCGAGCTTTCCAAGATATCGTGGAGGATTGCCGCAGCGATCTTTGCCAAAAGAGATCTTGACAGATTGATAATCATCGTGGTACTTGAGGCCTTCAATACATTTGATGGCAGATTGGATGTTGACGAAGTTCGCAAACGCCTGCTGTTAGTGTCTCCTCACGTACGCAGTTGCGTTCCTTCAGCGTGTTGACCATTTCGAGTTCGCCATATTCAGACAGATCGGCGCGGATTTTGTCCTCGTCCATCAAATGTGGGTCACTGATATTTCCAATATACACATTACGCGAGGCCCCTGCCTGCACTGCGAGTGCCAAGGCTGGACTTAGAGGGCCCGTGGGCTTCCCCCAGCCAATTTTCAGGCGTCGGTTGTGGATCGTGATGCCTGTGGCCAGCGCCATGTGGAAGAAAGTCAGCGCCGCATTGTGGTCCACAAATGTCACAAAGGCAATGTGGCGGTCCGGCATGTACCGGACCGACTGTAAGATGCCGCCGCGGACGTGATTGCAAATGTCCTCCGCAGTCGTATCAGGGTGCAGGTTCCCCAGGTAGACAGTCCGGTTGCCAAACTGGTGGAGCTGTGGCTCCATCTGGTGCCGGGACGGGGCGCCAGGATGCCCAGTGGTATCGGTGTCATCATTCGTGTGGTCATCGGAGCTCATACCCTGATGGAAGGGCGACTGCGGTGACATGTTGACGTAGCCTGTCGGGTACCCGAGCCACGTTGCCGCGGCTAGGCCCATGGCAGCGGCCTGGTGGTTGTGTGCCTGAATCTGCTGCTGGCCCTTCGGCACATAGGCACAGCGATCTTTACCATAATTGATGCGCTGCTCGCTCCATGCGGTCTCCGTAGGCAGGATGGCCACCACTTTCATCGCGTCTTGAATCGACAGGAAGTGGACGAATGCGATGTTCTGGTCGCGCAAAATCTTGATCTGATCAATGGGTCCAAAGCGTGAGAGGTCCATACGGAGGTCCTCCTCGGTAGTCGCAGGATTAAGGCTACCGATATACACATTGCGTGATGCCTGGTGGTGCTGCACAGCGTACAAGACGGCTGGTGGGGGCACAGATGGCTTGCCCCACCCGATCTTTAGCTCCTGGCTTCTTAGCGAGACGTGCTTCACAGATGAGTCGGCATGAAACGCGGCCGCGACCTGGCCTGTGAGGAACGAAATGAAGGCGCAGTTTTTCTCGGGCAGCAGGCGCACATTTTCAATCGGTCCAAAGTGTACAAGGTCCAGCAATTCAGAAACAGACGCCTCAGACGGAATATTTCCAATGTAGACCGTGCGCCCTACTGGCACCATCGCTGGCGACGCAGGGCTAGCCGCGGCGAAGCCGGGTGGCATCGGGGAGCCTCCGGCGTAGCTGTTGAAAGATGATGTCGTGGGCGACATAGGCATGAAGAGCGGCATGTGGGCGACCTGTGGCCCCCATCCCACCATCTGCATGGCCATGTTCGGCGGTGCAGACATGACCGACGCCATCATTGGGTACGAGACCTGCGGAGGATACGCTGTGCCGTTCGAACCTGACGGTGAGGAATCTAGCATTGGATGTGACTGGGTATCAGGGGTGGATGCAGGCTGGTCCAGTTGGCTGGGGGTATGCAGATGCCGCGGGGTTGAGGGCAGAGATCCAGAGCGGGCCGCGTCCTCGGACGGCTCTTGCATGCTCGTACGCGGTGGTCTAAGTAGATCGGATGACACGGCCACTTGGACGTGGGCCTCGTGGAGAATATAGGGCTTTCAATCTGGATACGACACCCTCTCTGTCAAGGAAGGACTGCACTCTGAGAGGTACACGGAATTCCGCTTAGCCTTCCTACGTCTCCAAGCTTCTTTTCCGCCGACGTTGGCGTTCTGCAAGAGATCGGACATATCCCGGAATCACGTGATAATCAGGGACGCCAAGCGCCTCAGGGTCTTCGGCAGATCTACAGGTGTATACATTTACTGCTTGATCGTATCGGGGGTCTTGGGCTGACCGCTGTTTTCAAGAATACCCTTGACCTTTTCGTAGATCGTAAATACGACCGCCTGGCCCGGTGCAACACGAGCAACACGAGGGGTAATGCCCTTCCAGAAGGCGCTCACACCCTCCTGGGCAAACATCTCACGCGCGACTGGCATGTTAGTGGTCCAACGTACCCTTCATAACACGGCTGACCGCCGTCTCACCCTCCACCTTGCTAGCGCGCTGGATGCGGGTCTTGATGGTGTCGATGGGGGCGTTCGAGAACGGACCGAGGGCACCCGAGATCAGACCGATCGTAGCCGTCTCGTACGAAGGCAGGTCCTTCGTGCCCTGGAGGCGCTGGGCCAGAGCCTTGAGCTCCTGGTATGCGGTGAAGTTAGCCGCCTGGTTGGTGGCCTGGCGCGCCGCCGTGAGGGCCACACCGCGGTAGAGGGTGAAAAAGCCTTCCTCACGCACGATCGTGTAGAGGGCGTGCGCGGCATTGTGGTAGCGGGGCTTCTCCATCGGGTCGGCGAGCGAGTGCTGTTGCGCCTGCAGACGGATCTTCACGACCTCCATGGGGTTCACGACGGCGACCGCCTCGGTGATACCGGCCAGAAGACCGGCGAAAAAGACGCCCTGAGCGCTTGTCACACCGGTCTCCTTGTTGGCGAGCAGGCCCTTGTACTGCTCAAAGCTCATGAAGCGGATGGCCATCTTCGGCACGATACCCGCCAGCACGGCCCCGAGACCCTTGTAGAGACCTAGGGGCGTCTCGCGGCGCACGATGTGTGCACCCGTCGCGAAGAAGCCACGGGGCCGCTCGCCAGCGCCACGGCCCTTGCGCGACAGCTGCATGCGCACCTTAATGGTGTCCAGCGCTGCGCCCGTCAGCTTCGGCATACGTACGGTGGCAGGTAATCGCCTCGGCAAAGCCGGCGATACCACCAGCAATCAAGTGAGTGGCAGGAGTAACCTTAGGCTTGGCAGACTTGCTTGGAGCGGCCATGTCGAAGATCGGTGACGGAGGATGCGAAGATGCAAATGGTCCGGGGTGACCGGTTAATGTGGCTGAGCTGCATGAGAATGCACGTCTGGCACCTGTTGGGCCCCGGCTTAACGCAGCGTATCTGGCTGCACCGGTCCGCGCGTCACTTATGGCCGATTACGTACACAACCTATGCTAACCGGTGGGCGTCGGGCCCGGCCAGATGCCAAATAACTCACGTGCGACTACTGCTTATCTGATGCAACTAGGGGGCTTCGTCCGCCGCGGTGAGCAGCTCGTTGAGCGACTTCAGGCCCTTGGCCACGCCGTACGAAGCGCTGGCCATGACGCTCTTGGCGGAGCGGTCAAAGGTCTCATTACTCTGCATGTCGCTCAAACGGTCACAGTTCTCCGTCAGATCGGCAAAGATGCGCTCGGCCTCCGTGGCCATCGACGGTTGCCGCGTAGACACTTGCGGCAGGTGATCGCGCGAAATGGCCACAATCGACGATACGATCGTCGTGATTTGCGTCAGGTTCTCATTCAGCTGCACACCTTGCGCGCCTTCCCGTAGTGCCGACAACAGCGACTGGATCGAATGCACGATCGCCTCCGTCTGCACCTCGATGTAGTTGCGCAGTTCCGCCCAGTTATCCGCCTCTTCACGTGCGGTCATTTCGTCAACGGGTGCCGCAACGGCAGCGCCATACGCGATCGAACTCTGCGCGTCCTGCGCCTGCATGTTGACGCTCCACGGCGCAGCGGCTGACACCGACGGCAGGGTCAGCAGAGATGTGGGCGCCGGCTCACGCGCGCTGGGGGCCGCATTGGGGATGCTCGGCAGCTCGCGCGGCGCTGGGGTCGGCTGCTCGCGCGGCGCTGGGGTCGGCGGCATTGGCGGCAGTGGCGACAAACCACTTGAGGGCGCCGCTACACTCCGTGAGGGCGAGCCCGACAAGCCCTGCTTGTCCATGGCCAGCATGCGGCTCTCCAAGTTAGAATGAGAGTAGGACAGGGAGCGCAGCGACGGACTTGACACCGCTGCACGAGGGAACGAGCGTGGGATCATGTTGGGCGGCGACGCCGCGCCGCGCATGTGCAGCGGCTTGAGGCCACTCGGCATCGTCGAGTCGTTGGGGCTGTCCAGGCTCGCATCGTCCTCAGCAGGCTTCGGCACGTGGCGGAGCTTGAGCAGCTTGATCAGCTCCACGACCGCGGTCGCGACGTGCGTCGCGGCCGCATCCACAAGGCTCACAGGCGAGAGGCCCTGCGACGACGCGTGATGGCGACATGCGGTCATCAGGTTCGAAAGCGCATCTGACATACTCGTCTTGAGCGAGTGGACATCCTCGCGCTGCTGCGCGGTAAGCGACTCCATGTTCTCCGGCTGCGACTCAAACTTGGCCACATCGTCAGACAGGAGTGTGGTAGACAGGACCACCGTCTTCATCGCAATCAGCACGTTAGAGGGCGTCGTCGAGCGAGCGGCCGCAAGCAGCTCGTCAATCGACGACTGGAACGCCTGCAAGTTCGTATCGGCGATCGCGCCGCGGTCCGACATGTGCTTCCACTCTTCCGCCTGCGGCTGCGCCCAGAGCTGCGCCGTCGTCTGTACCATGCGCAGCTCCGTCTTGGCCTGCTCGAAGCGGCGCTTGTACGTCGACATCTGCTGGTGCAGGTCGCGGATAATCGCCACATCCGACTCTTTGTCGGCGGTCATTGCATCATTGCGCGCACTCAGACGGCGCAGCTCATCCAGCAGCGACGCCACCTCATCCCGCAACCCCTGCACCATGCGCTGGTGCTCTGCCGTGTTCTGCTGCAGGAGATCGATCTCGCGCTTCCAATGCATCTCGGCGTCCGCGTCTGGCGCACGCGACGCATGCTGCAGGTGCAGGTCGTCGTACTGCCGCCGCAAATCGTCGAGGTCGGCGCGGTACTGTAGCAGCTCCGCGTGCTTG
Organism: Malassezia sympodialis ATCC 42132; assembly: GCF_000349305.1. Classification (NCBI taxonomy): domain Eukaryota; kingdom Fungi; phylum Basidiomycota; class Malasseziomycetes; order Malasseziales; family Malasseziaceae; genus Malassezia; species Malassezia sympodialis. Next base: position 108,498 of record NW_017387821.1, on the reverse strand, counting down.
TCATCCAGCGCCGAGCGATGCTGTTCGCTCTGCGCCTGCAGGTCCCGCGACTGCTGCACATGCCCATCCAACTCCTGCTCGAGCTGTGCGACGCGGCTCACCAGCGCCGCATTCCGCGCTTGCAGCTCGTCCAGCTGCCGCCGGGTCTGGTCGCCCTCGTCCCGCAGCGTCACTTCCTGCGTCTCGAGCATGCGCACTCGCTGCTGGAGCTCGGCCACTTGCTCCTCGTACGCCTTCAGGTCCGCTGTCGGCGCCGGGACCGGGGCCGGGGCCGGGGCCGGCTCCGGCACCATCGGCACGCTCGCCACCGTCTCCGTGGCGATTGGCGGCGCCGGCTGGACGGAACTCGGGGCAGGGATGTCGCGGTCGACGGACAACACGGTCGGTTCCGGCACCTCGCGCGTGTTGATCGCCGCAGGCTCGTCTTCGACCGCCGTGCTCCGCGGCGGCACATACACCTGCGAGCTCGTCAGCTGCTGGGCGTCGGCCATGACCTCCGCCAGCTGCCGCTGGGCTAGTGTCGTATTGGAGAGGCGATTCGTGTTAGGCGCCTTTTCTGGCGCCGCAGAAGACACGACAGACTGCTCCTCTGGCACAGAGGCCACACTCACCACGTTGCTGTTCGGCACCGGCGGCGGTCCGTCGTGCGCATCGCGTCCGCCCATGAGGTACTCCAGCGACTCGCTGCGCAGTTCAAGAGGCAGCTCGGGATACCGTCGTTCCAGCTCAAAGAAGACATCTGAGGCAAGATCGCGGAAGCGGCTCTTGGGCAACGTCGACAGTTTCTGTCGCGCCTGGTTGCGCTTAGGATGGAAGTCATCGCGGCCCGGCAGGTACGGTAGCTGCTGCTGCACGTCCTGGCGCCGCTGCAGCTCATCATGCACATCCGTCGAGAGTTCCGAAAACTGCTGCTTGTTCAGACGCGTCAGCTTTTCCCGCGCGTTCGAGCGCGACGGTGTAAGCAGCGAGTGCCTCGCCGGCTGCGTGCGGAAGAACTGCAGAAGCTCCACGTAGTACGTCCGTGCCAATTGGACTGCATCAACAGGGTCCTCGTGCTTGGGCGGCGCAGACGACATCCATGGCGCTGGCGGTCCTTGCGAGCGTACCGGCGAGACCGTTGAATCTTGCGATGCATCTGCAGGCGCCGCGGCCGGCTCCGCCACGGACCACGCTGCACCTGTGTTCCCTGCTGCATACGACGCCGGTGCGCCAGACACGCTCGTGTCCTGCCCGTAAGGCACCTGGGGCGCATTGGAATCAGGGCCCTGTTCTAGAGAACGTGTCTGGCCATGTGGGCCGGCTTGGCTAATGGCGCTCTGGTCCGGTCCCTCTCCGGCAAAGCCAACTGGAGTATGCGCCATAGAGCCCACCTGACCGGCGCCATCGCTGGCATAGCCCATAGAACTTTGGCCAAACGGTCCCATGTGACCCTCCGTGTTCTGGTCAAACTGACCCGCTTGTCCGATCATGTGTTGGTCAAACTGATCTGCTTGTCCGACTGCATTCTGGCCAAACTGGCCTGCCTGCCCGAGTGCGTTTTGGCCAAACTGCCCTGCTTGACCTGCCGTGTTCTGGCCAAACTGGCCTGCTTGACCTGCCGTGTTCTGGCCAAACTGGCCTGCTTGTCCGAGCGTGTTCTGGCCAAACTGCCCTGCTTGACCTGCCGTGTTCTGGCCAAACTGGCCTGCTTGTCCGAGCGTGTTCTGGCCAAACTGCCCTGCTTGACCTGCCGTGTTCTGGCCAAACTGGCCCGCTTGCCCGACTGCATTCTGGCCAAACTGGCCCGCTTGTCCGAGCGTGTTCTGGCCAAACTGCCCTGCTTGCCCGAGCGCGTTTTGGCCAAAGGGACCCGCTTGGCCGATCGTGTTTTGTCCAGCCTGGTCCACCTGGCCAAGGGTGTTCTGGCCAAGGCCCTCAAGGCCCTGGCCTGCATACTGCCAGCCATCGCGACCAAATTGGCCGACCTGGTTCATGCCTTGCTGCGTGATGCGCGTGGCACCCATACCCAGCTGGCCAGTTTGCTGCATGGCGCCACTGCCAAAATTGTTCACTTGCTGCCCAAAGCCCCCTGCCTGGGGAAAGCGGCCTGCCTGCACGCCATTCGTGTCCATTGACGGGCGACCCGCGCCGCTAGTGTCGGCACCAAAAAACCGACGTCCGCTCATCGCGTCGTTGCTATAGCGACCAGCGCTGTCTCCCTGGGTATACCCAGAAGGAGCCGACACAGGCGGCGTCTCAATAGGCGACGTGACGCGCGCCGGCTCTTTTTTGTGGAAGAGCGAGGCGAGCTGATTCTTCATGGGCGAACTTGCACTGTTGCTCGACTGTGTCGATGTATCTTGGGCTTGATTCCCGCCCAACCCTGTGATCTGATGTAAGAACTTGCTACCCATGCGCTGACCGTTAGGGGCCATACGTCAGTGCCGTCCTCCTCAGCGACAAGGTCTACGCGACACGACCAGAAGTGGTAGAATGAACAGGGTAGACGCGCGGGTCCGTGGGGCCCTGAGCCCCGTGCATCGCGCGTGCAGGTACTTGCATGCGCGTGTAGACTCTGCAGCTAGCTATGCACGTGACACTACGGCGGCGCCTGGGTTGATGGCACGTCGAGCGCGAGGTCCAGCGTCGTTTGGAACACGTCGCTGAGCTCTTTCGTGAGCAGCTCGTCGAAATAGAATAGCTCGCCGTCCTTGATAGTGAACCATCTCTGCTGCGTGCCATCATAGTCGAAGCGTTTCGGACCACTGTCGTCAGCCCCGGCCACGTACCTAGATGGGCTTGAGAGCCAGATCTGCCTCGTGGGCGGCTGCTTGTTGATCACGTACGTGCCGTACGATCCGAGGCGCAGGTTCAGCACACCCGACTGCGGTGAGCCGCTGATACGTACTGCATACTCGACGTCCCAGTCGCTCATACTACCGCCGCGTCCCTCCTCCAGGGCATCAAGATCTTTTGTCTCAAGCAGCTCCTCGAGTTGCGCGGTGAGCTCGTCGAGTGTGTGGTCCACCATGCGATGGTACACAGTCATTTCGAGGGGCGTCGGCTCTGGGCGCTGCCCAGGGGGCGGCGCCGCCACGTACGCTCGCCAAGCAGCTGGGCTACTTGTAAAGACAGGTTTCTGCCAGCGTCCATACTGCGCTATCGACGCACTCGCTCGCACACTCGTCCACGCCACACGCACGGCGAGTCGAGCGCTCATCCTGCGTGAACGGTGGGGGTGTGGAGGCGTTACAGTCTCCGTCGCATGACTAAGCTCGGCGCCGAGATCGGGCGTGTGATCCCGGCACCGGCCTGTCGACCACGACGCTCTATGCGCCATGCCGCACCTGTTCGGCTTTCATCATGATAAACGTGAGAAGGCGGACAAGAAATCCCAGAAAGATGAGAGCAAGAATGAGGCGACGACGTCTACGGCGGACAAACCAGAGGTGATCTCTGTCCCTGCGCCGGTGGCCATCGCCCAGGGGTCAGCGTCGCCTGCCCCCGACAAGGGCTCACCGGCTGGGGCAAGCACAGGTCCTGTCTATGTGGCACCATCGCAGTCGGTCCCTGCGTCGACGTCCTCCACGCCGTCGGTGCCGCCGAACCAGGTGAACCCCCTGACCGGCCTGCCCGTGCGCTCTCTCAAGGGGCGCTACAAGCTTGACGACTTTACCATACTGCGCACGCTTGGTACAGGCTCGTTTGGACGTGTGCATCTGGTGCGCTCCGTCCACAACCAGCGATTTTACGCAATCAAGGTCCTGAAGAAGGCCCACGTCGTGAAGATGAAGCAGGTCGAGCACGCCAACAACGAGCATCAGGTGCTGTCGATGGTGCGTCACCCATTCCTTGTCAACCTATGGGGCACATTCCAGGACCCCACCTTCCTTTATTTGGTAATGGACTTTGTGCCAGGAGGTGAGCTCTTCACACTACTGCGACACAGTCGGCGCTTTCCGGCGCAGGTCGCAAAATTCTACATCAGCGAGGTGGCCCTCGCCATCGACTTTTTGCACAAGCACAACATTGTGTACCGTGATCTCAAGCCCGAAAATATTCTCATTGCCGCCGATGGGCACCTGAAGCTCATCGATTTTGGCTTCGCCAAAATTACCGCGCAGTCCAATGGTATGTGCTGGACGCTGTGCGGTACCCCCGACTACCTCGCGCCGGAGATCATCCGCGCGCGCGGCTACAACTCCAGCGTCGACTGGTGGTCCGTCGGTGTGCTGCTCTTCGAAATGCTCGCGGGCTATCCGCCCTTCTACACAGAAGACAACAATCCTATCAAGCTGTACGAGAAGATCCTTGCTGGCCACGTGCAATATCCGTCGTTCTTCGAGGCAGGCGCCAAGGATCTGCTCAAGTCTCTGCTTACCGCCGACTTGTCCAAGCGCTTCGGTAACCTGGCGCGCGGCAGCCGCGACATTTTCTCGCACATGTGGTTTGCCGAGATCGACTGGGACTGCCTGTACCGCAAGGAGATCCCCGCGCCATACGTGCCCCCCGTTAGCATCCAAGGCGATGCGAGCCAGTACGTATATGTGGCTTACCCAGATTCGAAAAGTACCCCGAGATCGACCTTGCCGAGTACCACCGTCCTGATGCGCCGGATGAGTTCCCCGGCCTGTTCCCCGACTTTTAAAGCGCTACGCTTGTTGCATTGTTGTAGGCCAACTTGTTAATGGTATCCGGGTCCAGGTCCGTCAGCGCACCGGCCGTCGCCATCGAGCGCATCGCACGCCGGAGCTGCGCCGGTGTCAGGCGGCTCTCCACGCTCCGTACCGCAGCGCCCGGCACCTCCATGGCCGGCCATAGCGTCTCATGCGACCGCAGCAGCACCTGGAATGGCGCTGGCATCATGCGGGAGAGGGCGTGCACCCACGCGCGCCATGTGTGCTGCGGCGGCTCGGCCACGAGCCCAAAGTCCTCCGTGCCGTAGATCGACAGCATGTACGCCATCAGGCCGGCCACGTGCGGCGTAGCCATCGACGTGCCCGACATGACATTCGTCGAGCGCGGACCCGCGTTCCACGTCGATAGCACGCCAAGGCCAGGCGCAAAGATATCCACACACGAGCCCTTGTTACTGAAGAACGCGCGCTCGTCCGCAATCGTCGATGCGCCGACGGTCACGGCGTGCTTCGCTGAGGCGGGCGACACATTGCATGCGTCTTGGTTCTCGTTGCCTGCAGCCACAGCAAAGTGCATTCCGACGGACACGGCGCCATTCACCGCCCGCTCGAGCGTTGGAGACTTCGCGCCGCCGAGCGACATGCTCGCAACAAAACCGCGGTGCTTGCGCGCCGCGGGCAACCAGGGCCGCGCGCGCATCCGGCGTGTACGCTCCTGTGCATCTGCGACGGCCCACAGCACACCCGCCGTGACATCCGACATGGCGCCCTGGCCCTCCGAGTTCAGCACCTTGACAGCCACAAGCTCCGCGTTTTTGGCCACGCCATACGTCGTGGAGCCGATCGTACCCGCACAGTGCGTCCCATGGCCGTGCCCATCCTCGTCGGTGTCGCCCTCGGGGATCGTCGTGCCCCATCGCGCGCGCCCACCAAAGTCCTCGTGGTCCACGCGGATGCCCGTGTCGATAATGTAGGCAGTGACGCCATCACCCGCAGCCGACTCGTACACGTACTTGTTGAAGGTGCCGAGGCTCAGCGAGCGCCGGTGAGAGATACGCGCGAGGCCCCACGGCGCGCCGTCCTCTGTCAGGTGGCGGAGCGGATCGTCCCACGGCATCGTCTGCGCGGTAGCAGCGGGCGGCATCTCGCTCACATACCGGTCGTCCTGCTCGAGCACAGTCGCGCGCACGATCGAGTCGACTTCCACGTAGTCGACCTCCGGCTGCGCGCGGATGTACTGCAGCATAGCCGGCGAGAATCGCCCCGCATAGCCCTGCAGGTGCGAGTCCATATCGTAGATGTGGCGGAACCCAAAGTTGGCGTCCGATGAAACACCTGGGATCGATGCCAGGACAAACTGCGCTACAGCGGCGCGGTGCGCGAGAAATGCGGCGCTCGATACACCTGGCTTCAGCATGACCATATAGTGCTCAGGCACTGGCATGTCGCCTTGGGCCTGCACAAGGGGGGCCCGAGGCGCAGAACCGCACGCACTGCCGGCAGGCATGGCCAGCACAGCGCATACACACGCTAGAGCAGCCAGTGCGCCCCTGACAATCTGTCGTGGCCCCATGGCGGTCAAAGGGGAGCCATGGGCGGTGGCGGCTCGGGGCAGGTGGGGTATCACGTAAGCGACGCGGACCTGCCAGGGTTTGCATCGTGCCTTCTTCTGACTCACAATGACGGATCCAGTAGCGCCTGTCACGCACGCCGTGGAGGCGATCCAGGTTAGCGACATGCCGGCTGTGTACTTCAACGAGGCGGTCGGTAGTGACGAGACCGGCCAGGGCACGGAGGCTGCACCGTTCGCGACAGCTGTGGGCGCTATGACGGCGCGCGGCGCGCAGATCCAGCTATTTACGAAGAAGGCCGATGCGGACGGGTACGAGCCGCTGTCTGCGTCGGGTGTGAAGAAGGCGAAGAAGCTGTATGAGATGGCACAGAAGAAGAAGCAGAAGGCCGCTGAGAACGCCTCACAGGAGGCTGAGCGTGCCGCACAGGAGCAGAAGAAGCTCGAGGAGAGCAAGAAGATCACGCTTGCACCGCCGGAGGGCGCGCCCGCACCGAAGCGCATCAAGATCGTGGCGGGTGTGCAGCACCGCGACACGCGCGTCAAGGTGTGCGGCTGGGTGCACCGCCTGCGTGTGCAGAAGGACCGCATGTTCCTGATCCTGCGCGACGGCACCGGTTTCCTGCAGTGCGTGCTGCAGGGGCGCTTGACGCAGACGTACGACGCGCTCACGCTCACGCTCGAGAGCTCGGTCGAGATGTACGGTGTGATCCAGGCCCTGCCAGAGGGCAAGACGGCGCCGGACCACCACGAGATGGTGGTCGACTACTGGGAGTGTGTCGGCAAGGCGCCTGGCGGCGACGAGGCCATCACAAACCGCGTGTCGGAGAACGCGGACCCGTCGATCCTTGCGGATCTGCGCCACCTCGTCCTGCGTGGCGAGACGGCGTCGTCGGTGCTCCGCGTGCGCGCGGCCGTGCTCCAGGCATTCCGCGACGAGTTTGCGTCGACGGGCATGCTCGAGGTGACGCCGCCGTGCATGGTCCAGACTCAGGTCGAGGGCGGCAGCACGCTCTTTGCGTTCGACTATTATGGCGAGAAGGCGTACCTGACGCAGAGCTCGCAGCTGTACCTTGAGACGTGTCTCCCCGCGCTTGGCGACGTGTACTGCGTGCAGGAGAGCTTCCGCGCGGAGAAGAGCCACACGCGCCGCCACCTGAGCGAGTACACGCACCTGGAGATCGAGCTGGCATTTGTGTCGTTCGACGACCTGCTCTCGCACATTGAGCAGGACATTTGCGGCGTGGTCGACCGCCTGCTGCGTGTCGACAAGATCCGCGCGCTGATCGAGACGCTGAACCCCGGCTTCCAGCCGCCCAAGCGGCCGTTCCTGCGTCTGAACTACAAGGACGCGATCCAATACCTGAACGAGCACGGCATCCTCAACGAGGACGGCGAGCCACACAAGATCGGCGACGACATCGCCGAGGCGGCCGAGCGCAAGATGACCGACCAGATGGGCGTGCCGATTCTGCTGCACTCGTTCCCCCGTGAGCTCAAGGCATTCTACATGAAGCGTGTGCCGGGTAACGAGGCCTTTACCGAGTCGGTCGACCTGCTTATGCCTGGCGTCGGTGAGATTGTCGGCGGCAGTATGAGGATGAAGAACCACGCCGAGCTTCTGGAGGCGTACAAGCGCGAGGGCATCGACCCCTCGCCGTACTACTGGTACACGGACCAGCGCAGGTACGGTACGTGCGAGCACGGCGGCTACGGCCTCGGTGTCGAGCGCCTGCTGGCCTGGCTCACGAACCGCTGGACTGTGCGGGAATGCTCGCTGTTCCCCCGCTGGACCGGTCACTGCACGCCATAGTTATAGGGCAAAGAAATCGTCTTGGGCGAGTGAGTGAGAAGCTGCGTTAGTGGGGCCATCGACGTTGTCGACATGTTCGTCGTCGTCTTCGTCGTCGTCGTCTTCGTCGTCGTCTTCGTCGTTGTCTTCGTCTTCGCCGTCTACGTCTTCGTCTTCGTCTTCGTCTTCGTCTTCGTCTTCGTCTTCGTCTTCGTCTTCGTCTTCGTCTTCGTCGTCTTCGTCGTCGTCTTCGTTGTCGTCTTCGTCGATGTCCTCTTCATCGTCGTCGTCTTCGTCAACGTCCTCTTCTTCTCCCGAAGTACCCGCCTGACGACGCTCCAACTCCAACTCCGGCTCCGCCGACATCTCGCCTCGCTTCATACTCTTACGCACGGCCGCGAGAAACTCGGCCGCCTCTACCTGCGCGCGATCCTTCGCCTGGGCGTCCGGAGCCACGGGGTCTTTGCGCCCAGCAAAGAGGGCAACGTATCGCTGGCGCGCGGGAAAGTGCTGCGTTAGCGGGCTTGACGCACCAAGACATAATTGAGAAAGACACGCGACTCGAACAGCCGTGTGCGCAGCGACTTGGCAGACTCGGCTGTGGCGAGCGACCGCTTGCACTGGCGGATGCGGCGCACGAGCTTTTGGCGTTCTGCATTAGTAGCACAGCGTACCGAAAAACTTGACTTTGTGGTACCTCGAGGCCATGGTGCGCTCCTTGTTCGACTGGGCACGCTCCTCCAGGTCGCGCTCGAGTGCCTTGCATTTGCGCTCCGCCTCGATACGCACGCCCGGCGGAAGCGACTCTTTGCTCAGCAGACGCTTGGTCTGGCGCAGGAGACTCTTGATTTTGTTCACTCCCGGCGTCTCCTGCGCTGCCCGAGGCGCACTGTGACGGCCCCCGCGCCCGCGCCCGCGCCGCGCCGCGCCTCGTCCGCGCGGCTCTCGTGCCATGACGCCAGCCCTGCGCGCCACGGCTCGCCTCCACTTGCTTACCACGTGACGTTCACGACGCTCAGCCAGCCGTGACGACGACGGTGCTCCGTGGGGCATGAAGGTGCGTGCTCGAAGGCTTACCGTAGTATCTGCTCCAGGCCATCGACGCCCACCGCGGCGATGTGCCGCTCAACGATCACGACCTTCTTCGGCTGCTCACCGAAGCCCGCAAAGGACGCGTACGTGCCACGCCCTCACTCCAGGATGAGCGCGAAGAGTACCAGGAGGCCATGGAGCGCATCCTTACGGAGCTGCGCAACTACACGGTACGTGCGCTGTGCTCACACCAGGAACACTCACAGGCGTTCCTCACACGCGTCAGCAAGCGCGATGCGCCGGACTACTACGACGGTACGCGTGGATTCTGACCCAGTGATCAAAAATCCCATGGACCTCGGTACGATGCAGAAGAAGCTGCGCAGTGGCCAGTACAAGACCAAGGCGCAGTTCGCCCACGATCTGAATCTCATCTGGGACAACTGCCTCGTGTATAATGCATCGCCCGTACGTCGCGTCACTCACGCCAGCAACACCCCCTGCGCCGCAATGCCACGTACATGCGCAAAAAGTCGAACCACCTGCTCGAGTTCCTCAGCGAGAAAAACGATACCAAGGACCTCCTCAGCCAGTGGCACCCCGCGTCGCTGCGCGTGACGCCAACACCGAGCACGCCCGACGCGTCGCTGGCCGTCGCATCGGGCACGCCGACGCCGGCGCCTGATGCAGCACCGACGAATGGCGCGGCAGCGAGCATTCCTGCGTCCCATGCACCGGCCATGGATCTTGCGTCGGAGGCCGTGCCGCTGCACGAGCAGCGAGCCTTGCGTCGTAGCGCGGACGCTACCCACACGTTTCACGTGCTGGACGAGGCGCTCAGCCAGGCCCGTGAACCGCGGGATATTTCCTCTGCCTGGGACTCACTGCGGCAGGTGCGGGCAGCACGGCGCGACCCACTGGACTATGCGCTGCGGACGGCCGCGCCCAGTGTGCACCGGGCATGGTGGGCCGCCTGCCAGTCCGACTCGCTTGTGTGTGCGGGCCTCCCAGCGATTGCCTACCGTGGCATGCGTGACGCAGACGCGTTCTCCGCGCACACTTCCGCCGAGGCTGGGCCGAGTCGCGCGCCGGCCGTGGCACCGCGACTCCCGATGGACCGGCCCGGTGTGCCGCGCCTCATGGCACGAAACATCCGCACGCTCCGCCGCCTATACCACACGCACCAAAAGTTTTACCAACTCGCGGCGGCTGTGGAGCTGGATTTGCCTGTGCCGGCGTCGGTGGCCGAGGTATCCGATGACGACGACGACGAAAATGACGAGGCGGCACCGACATTTGCGCCGCCGCAGCCGTACGAGACATCGGCGCCGTATCCCCGCCTCACATCCGCGTGTGCACAGGAGCAACTGTCATGGCACGTGCAGACGCTTCTGGCGCACGCAGGCTTTGAGGGCGGGCAGACGACGGCGGTGCAGGTGCTCGCCCAAGTCGCGTCCGAGTACCTCATGGGCCTGGGGCGCACACTGCGCCTGTACAGTGACCGGTTCGCGCAGCGCTTCACGCCTGCAGATATGCTCGAGCATGTGCTGGGCGGCAGCGCTGCGTCCATCGAGGCCTATGTGCGCAACGACATTGAGCGGTATGGACAGCGTCTCAAGGAGTGGCTGCGCAAGATGCATGCGGCGCTCCGCGACCAGCTACAGTCTCTCGGCGGGACTGTGGAAGACACAGACCTGCTCGCACGCGATGGCGAGGCGCTGGTGCTGGGCCACTTTGCCGCGGGCCTAGGCGACGACTTTTTCGGGTTCCGCGAGCTCGGTCTCGATACCGAGCTAGGCATGGCACAACTCGCCGTCCCGAGCCGCCTCTTTTTTGGAGGTCGACCCGTGCACAAGGCAGTGGCCGGGGGCATCACCGAGGCGGCGCCTACGTACACGCCGCCGCCGCCGCCCATCCCTCTTACGCGTGCAGCGGTGCCGGCTCAAATTGGGCTGCTGCGCCCATGGTACCTAGCTGAGATGGGGTCCGATGCGACGCTGCCGGACCAGGTGCCCGAGCGGCCCCGCTACAAAGTGCCTACGAACGGCAAGCTGCCTACGCACGCCCTCACCGTCGACGATGAGGCGCGGGCAGCGAAGACGCCGACGAAGCGCAGGCGTGTTGTAGAGCCACGTGGCCCATGACTAAGTTTTCCTCTTTTCTCACGCGGGTGGACCTAAAGCCGTCCTCCTCTTCCCATCCCGGAACGCGGTGGGTTGCATTGTAGGTCTACACATACGTGTAGACAGCTTGACTTGATGAGTGGCACTGAGAAGCGTGCCACCCAGGGGAGCGCGCCGCGCGGCGCGCCCAGGCAGGGCAAGCCCAGCAAGGGCCGCGACGCCGCCGACGCCGCGGTGAGCCTGCCCAAGCATGCTGCGCGCGCGGCGCAGGGCATCAACTTCGGCACTGTGGATGACCAGCATGCTGAAATGTCGTCGTCGCCGGCAGCGCAGCCGGCGGCGGGTGAGCACCTGCGTGGCGCGCCGCCCGCTGCCTTTGGCAGTGTAACGGCGGAGAGTGGCGCAGCCCCCGAAAAGAACATTGGCTTTGCCGGCAAGAAGCAGCTCGACTTCCAAAAGCTGTTCCAGACTCCTCCGTCTGCGGATGCGCCTCCCGCGGACGCGCCGGCGCCGGGTGCGCCGGCCAACTCGGCCAAGCCCAAGGTCCGGCCCGCCCCGCCCGCCGGCAAGCAGATGGGCGCAGCGCCGGCGCCGTATATGCCGGGCTGGCAGCCGCCCATGTACCCGCATATGAGCTACCCTGTGAGCCCAGGCCCCGGCGCGTATCCCTATCTGGCCTCGCAGCAGCCGTGGACGCCGGGCACGCCTGGCTCGCCGCACGTGGGCAACCTGCCTGCGTCGCCCAACATGCTGCCGCCGAACGTGTCGCCGCGCCCCGGCGGCATGCAGGCGCGTCCCGGTGGCGCCTCATTCTACCCTGCCGCAGCATCTCCCTCTGGCTTCACAATGAACGCAGGTGCCCGTCTATTTGAGCCGCAGAAGAGCAAGGCCCTGCGGATCGTCAACCCTGAAACGCACACCGAGCTTGACCTCGAGAAAGTCAAGAAAGAGACATCGAGTGCGCCTAAGTCCGCAGAGCCTGCGCCTGCGCCTGCGCCTGCACCGAAGCTCGCGCCACCGAAGGAGCAGCCGAGCGAGAGCAGCCGCGTCAAGACGCAGGCCGACTTTCAGCAGAAGGTCCTCCGATTGAAGATGGAGAAGGAGGCGGAGGCAAAGCGCGCTGAGGAGGCAAAGAAGGCCGAGGAGGCGAAGAAGGCGGAAGAAGCCAAGAAGGCCGAGGAGGCCAAGGCGGAAGAAGCCAAGAAGGCCGAGGAGGCAAAGAAGGCGGCCGAGGCCAAGGCTGCAGAAGAGGCCAAGAAAGCTGAGGAAGCGAAGAAGGCGGCTGAGGAGGCGAAGAAGGCCGAGGAGGCCAAGGCGGCCGAAGAGGCGAAGAAGGCCGAGGAAGCCAAGGCGGCCGAAGAGGCGAAGAAGGCCGAGGAGGCCAAGGCCGCTGAAGAGGCGAAGAAGGCCGAGGAGGCCAAGGCAGAGCAGGCCAAGGCCGCTGAGGAGGCGAAGCAGGCCGAAACAGCCAAGGCAGGTGAGGCCAAGCAGACCGAGACCCCTACCGAGACGGCCTCGGCCCCCGCCGATACGGCGGGTGACGAGCCACACTCGGCGACTGACGCGTCGGAGGAGCCGAAGGACGCTACAGAGGCTCCGGAGCCGAATCGCGCGATTGAGTCGGCACGGCGCATTGACGATCTCTCGTCCATCACGTACCCTGAAAATGTGCAGCCGCCCAAGGCGGAGCTCAACGTGAATGCGGCGCCGGGCCGCTACCGCTACGACCGCGATTTCCTGCTGCAGTTCATGAGTGTGTACACGGAAAAGCCACATGACCTGCCGGACCTGGCGGCCATGGGCATGGAGAGCGTGGCGGCTCGTGGCGGTCGCCGTGGAGCGGGCTCGTCGCGTGGCGGCCTGGGCCGTGGCGGCGCGCTCAAGTCAAGTGAAGAGCGCTTTGCGTCGTCGGTCCGAGGCGGTGCGTTTGGCGGCGGTATGCCGTCTGGCTCGCGAGGCCACTCACTGTCGCGGGGCGGCAGTGGCGGTCCTGTGCCGTCGCGCGAGACCATGGGCACCGGTATCCCGATGGGCGCGCGCCCGAAGAGCAACCGCGGCCGGCAGCGCGATGGCCGTCCCCACGTGAACCCGCCGGAGAAGGGCGGTCCGACGATTCCCCTTGACCAGGTCGCGCCACTGGCGTACTCGGAGAACCGGTGGAAGCCACAGTCGATGGAGAAGGACCAGCTCGACCCCGCGCTGGTGGTCGAGCGCAAGGTCAAGTCGCTTCTTAACAAGCTCACGGTTGAGAAGTTTGAGTCGATCTCTGACCAGATTGTCGAGTTTGCGAACAAGTCGATTGACGAGACGGACGGCCGCACGCTGCGGCAGGTCATTGCGCTGGTGTTTGAAAAAGCCATCGACGAGTCGGCGTGGAGTGAGATGTATGCGCAGCTGTGTGCCAAGATCCAGATGAACCTGAACCCCGAGATCCAGGACCATGTGCTGGACGAGAAGGAGCAGAAGGAGTACCGCGGCGGCATGCTGTTCCGCAAGTACCTGCTTACGTGGTGCCAGGGCGACTTTGAGAAGGGCTGGGGCGCGCAGAAGGAGGAGAAGGACAAGTCGGACAAGGGCGCCGAGCTGCTTACGGATGAGTACTATGCGGAGCAGAAGGCCAAGCGCCGTGGCCTCGGTCTGGTGCAGTTTGTGGGCGAGCTGTTCAAGCTCCAGATGCTGCAGCCCCGCATTATGCACACGTGTATTGTGCGCCTGCTGCGCACGACCACAGACCCAGAGGAGGACGAGATCGAAAGCGTGTGCCGCCTTCTTACCACCGTCGGCTACCTGCTCGACTCGTCGTCGGGCAACCACAAGAGCCGCATGGATGTGTACTTTAAGCGCATCGACGACATTCTGCAGAGCCCGGCGCTCTCGTCGCGTATGCGCTTCATGCTGATGGATGTCGTTGACCTTCGCTCCAGCAACTGGGTGCCGCGCCACGACACCTCTGCGCCCAAGACCATTGCCGAGATTCACGCCGATGCGGCAAAGGAGCAGCAGCAAAAAGAGATGGAGAAGTTCTCTCTCCACCGCGGCTCGCGCCGCGGCCCGCCGCGCCCCTCGGCGCCGAGCAGCGATTCACACGCCCAAGACGGCTGGAGCACCGTCGGCCATGCGCCGTCGGGCCGCGCGCGCCCGAGCGACCTGCCCGGTCTGGGCAAGGGTGCGGATCGCGCGGGCAAGTCGAGCGCTGGCCTGTTTGGCCGCAAGGCGGCTGGCAACGAGGAGCCGGCCAGCCCCTCGCCGCGCAGCTCGACCAACATGTTCAACCTGCTTACCGGCGACGGCAGTGGCCATGGCGAGGAGAAGGAGCGCAAAAAGCTGCAGCTGCAGCCCCGCACCAAGCCGCTCGATGCGCCTGCCGAGGCGCCTGCCGAGGCGCCGACTCCGTCGGCCGAGGACGTCCAGCGCAAGATCGGCAACGACGTCAAGGAGTACCTGGCCATCCGCGACCTCAACGAGGGTGTACAGTCGATCGAGGCTCTCCCTGCGGAGCACCGCGCCTCGTTTGTTGACCAGCTTGTGGCAGCCGTGCTCGACAAGAAGCAGGACAGCGTCGACGATGCGGGACGCCTGCTGGCCCAGCTCGTGGAGAAGCAGGTGCTCGACGAGCAGCAGCTCATGGACGGCTTCCAGCCGCAGGTGACCATCCTCGACGACACGAGCATGGATGCGCCAAGTGCGTATGGCTTTATGGCGCAGCTGCTCGTGCAGTCGACCCTGCCGCGCGCGCGGATCGAGCAGCTCGCCGACAAGATGGAGGGCGAGGGCCTGCGTCCCCCCAAGGACCGCCTCCTCGCCAAGGTCGACGACCTCGCCACATAGTTCCACAGGGTATCACGCTATCTACGCAGGCCGCGCCACGGCGCCCAGCGACGGGCTCATATACGAGAGCGCCGGTGCCAGGGCCTCGCTGCCCACGGTCACCGGAGCAGGCGCCTCGCTCGGGAGCAGGGGACTCGCGCCAAAGCCGCGGCGTGTCGGGTCCGTATGCATCTCAAGGAGCGGCGACACGGAGCGCGCCGCACTCGGTGCGACGCGGCCCAACTCCACGTCATCGTCAAAGCCCCCGTCTGCCGCGAGATGGTCGTCCATCATCTCGTCGTCCATGGGCGCTGCCACATTGAACAGCTCTTCATCGTGTGCATTCAGCGCGTCGAGCACGCTCATAGACACCGCCGACTTGTTTTCGCGCGTCTCGTCCGAGACAAGACGCAGCTGCGACGCAAGGAGCGCCGACAGCGACGGGTAGGCTGGCTCCATAGATACGTGCTGCTGGTCAGGATACGGCGGCAGCACTTCCTCGTCGTCGCCCAGGCGTGAGCCGTCCGCGCGGAAGAGCTGCGTGTACGCAGGCAAGTATACGTGGTCCATACGGTTGGCCGGCGACGAGCGCGATGCCTGGGCATAGGCACTCGGGAGCGCCGATCCGAGCGCATCGCCACTCGGCACATACGTCTGCGCCGCGGCAGGCAACACGAGCGGCGGCGCCTGCGCGAGCGCCTCGCCCGGCGGCGCCTCGCTGAAGCGGACCGGCACGCTCATAACCACACTCTGCACACCCACATTCGGCGCGAGGGTCGAGGAGCCGAACCCGAAGCGGATCTTGACTTTCAGCTTGTGCCGCACACGCATATGCGGACTTTCATAGTCGGGCAGCAGCTGCGGCGCATTCTGCATCGCCGCCGAACGACTCGAACTCGGAACAAGCGGAAGGCTGAACGAGAGTCGCACGCGCCTGTGCAGGAGCACAAGCCCATGCCCATCGTCACCCTCAAACATATACGATGCTTTTGTCGCCTCGTTCGACGCGGGCGTCGCCGTTCCGCCCGCCGCGGCGGCAGCGACCTCGGCCAGGGGGCCCTGGTTCGTCGGCGCTGGCGCTGGCAGGGGCGGCGTGGGGGGCGCGTGTGATTCACGAGGACCGCCCAGGAGGGACAGGCGCTGGAACGCATTCGACACCGTGCGCCGCCGCCACGCCGAGGATGCCTTGTCGTCTTTGGGCGTTGACTTGTCCTTGGTGCCCGGATGAGCGCCGCTGCGCTCCCGATCACGGTCAGGGAGCGGGCCGACCGTGTAGGCGCGGAATCTTTCCACCCCATTCTGCCGCTCTGTCGGTGCAGCGCCATTTTTTTCCAGGCGCACGCGGTAGTCGACCAGCGAGCGGTGGTACGGATGCATGCCCGGCACACCCGGCTGCACAGCGGCGCTCTGGGGCGTCGCGACACCCAGCTGCCGCGGCACCTGCTCGAACACCGGCAGTCGTGCGGCGCTCACGTTCGTACTCCCATCAGTCGGCAGCGCAAACGCCGTGCAGTAGCTGCGCGATAGGGTCGAGCTGTACTTTTCCATTTGCACACACGCCGCCTCCAGCTCACACAGCCGCAAATCACTCCAGTACCGAGCATGCTGCCAAAGCGGGTCCAGCGCGATATGCAGCCCAAATACCAGGGGCGCCTGCTCGCCCCGCGCCGACGCATGCGTCGCACAATGCGACGGGACAGAGAGCGTAATTTTGAGCGGCAAAAAATCGTACTTGGTGCCCTGGATCACGGACGGCGTCGGCAGATGCAGCTGGGGCATGTGAGAGTAGTGCCGCAGGGTCGCCTGTGCGGGCGGCGGACGGTCCGGCGTGCTGCGCTGGCGCGCCGTCGATGCGCTCGCGTTGCCGGCAGCAGGCGCCTCGGGCGCCTGCTTCGGCAGGTCCGCGGCGGGGCCCGTCGGCGCTGGCTTGGCGCCCCGGCGGAAGGGGTTCGTCTCGGTTTTGCGGAATGGATTTCCGCTTAGCGGCACATCGACGCCGCTAAACTCGGCGCGCTGCGCGAGAGGGATCGACACAACGTCGCGCGTGCGGTTCACGACCACCAGGATCGGCGCGCTGCGCACCGTGATCGGCGGGAGCTGGCCGGCCGACGTGTCCACATCCAGCAGCAGAGACGAGGCGATGGGGGGGTTTTCGCGCAGGACGACCATCGCTTGCAAACAGTAAAATGTGCTCACGGTGCGCGTACTAATCGACGCAGGCAGCCATCCTGGCGCACACACATCGAACAGGGCATCGAGCATCGGCGGGCCGTTCGGCGGGAGATTGACGCACATCGGCGTATCGACAAGCTCCTTGGCCACCTCGCACAGCCGCACACACGAGTAGCGGCCGGATCCGTCCACATACAACGAGTAGCCCGTGAACACAACACGCAGAGACAGCACGTCGATATTGTCGCAGACACTCGTGGCGTGTGGCAGACTGAGCTTGACGGTACCCGAGAGCGAGTAGCTCCCTGTGAGGTGCAGCGGGCCAAACATGTGCAAGGCGCGCGTCGCCGGCTCGAGCACCAGCACGACATTCTCCGCCACGCGCGACTGTCTCGGCGCCGTCGCTGGCGCGGGGCGTACCGAGTCGCTCGGCGAGCTCGCATGGCTTTTCTCGTGTCGGGAGGAGGCATACGACGGGATCAAAAACATGTCGTTCTGGAGGGGCATCGGCGACGACGTCATCGAGCGATGAACATCAAGGAGGCACTCATCAAACAAGCTGTTCGACGGCTCCCTGCTCTCGGCGAGCGACTGCATCGGCACGGAGCTGGTGCGCCAAGCCCGAGGCGACCCGTCGGTCTGGGCGGGCGCTCGCGGCTCTATCGCTCCGGTGAGCCCCCCCCTCCGCGACGCACTCTGCGATGCATGTCCCAGCGACGACACGGAGCGCATCTGAGGCATGCTTCGAGCAAACTGTGAGAGGCGGCGCTGCAGCGGGGGCGACGCGGGCCGGCTCGATGCCATGGCCTCGTCATCATAGAGTGCCTCCGTGTCGGCATCGGCGCGCGAGCCAAGGCGCTCCCGGAACGCTGTATAGTCGGTGATGGGCGGGGATGGCATTGGCATAGAGACCATTGGCAGCATGGTCCCGTACGGCCACAGCCCACGTTCGACAGAAAGGAAGCGCGTCGAGACGAAGCGCGCTGGGAACAGTGAGTGGGCCTATTAGGCTACTTTCTGGCAAGACCAATCACAGTAGGTCGATGGAGGTCGTCGAGGGCTATGGAATCAAAAGCCGACGCGGGCCCGTCTAGGGGCAAATAGAGACAGGCTGGTCGCCGTGGTACAGCTCGCGCGTCGCTGGGTAGTACATCTTGTTCATGTCCAGCACCTGGGGGTACGTCTGGCCAACGACATAGTGCTGGTACTCGGGCGCCGGCGGCCCGTTGGCGCGCGGCGCTTCCGGCTGCAGGTAGGCGTGGTGCGACGCGGGCGCCGGAAGGAGTGCGTCAGGCACGGTCGAGTAGGCCTCGCCCATCGACGTGACAGGCTGCGCGGTGGCATCATGGAAGGGACTCTCCTCCGCGGCCGGCATCGGGTCCTGGAACGGATCCCGCTCGCCGGCCGGCGGTAGGACGCCCTCGCGACCTTCGTTGCCCGTCACAAAGCCGGCGTCGCTCGTTGGGTGGGTGGACAGCGGTGCAGACTCGTAGTTTGCCTCGTGCGATACATCTGGCCATACTGCATCGTCTTTCCGCTTGGCGGCATTGCGACGCCCAATCAGCTTGTAGAGCAAGAAGAGCAGCAGGCCCAGAATAACGACACCCCCGGCTGTACAGACACCGGCAATCAGGCCCGTGTGGTTGCTCGAGCTGTCTTCCTTGCCATCGCTCATATTCTGCGACGGGTCGACCGATGCATGAGCGTCGGTGCTCGACGGATCATTCGACGAGGGCGACGCCGTCGATGGCGCGACACTACTCGTGGCATCATCCGGCGAGTCACTGCCTTGCGTGCTTGTAGCGCCGTCACTAGGTGTGCCTGTAGTGCTGTCACCGCTGGGCGTGCCTGTAGTGCTGTCACCGCTGGGCGTGCTTGTAGCGCTGTCACCGCTGGGCGTGCTTGTAGCGCCGTCGCTGCTGGGTGTGCTCGTAGCGCCGTCGCTGCTGGGTGTGCTCGTAGCGCCGTCGCTGCTGGGTGTGCTCGTAGCGCCGTCGCCGTCGGACGAGCTCGTGCTGCCAGCACCTCCAGCTGGTGTCGACGTGGCCGAGCCACTGGATGCACTGTTGCTGCTGGCGGCCGAGCTGCTGGACGAGTCGCCATGGCCAGCAGGCGACTTGGACGAGTGTGTGCTCGTGGGCGAGGCTTTGGCGGAGCTCTTGGACGAAGTCGGCGTCGCCGTGCTGGGGAACGACGACTCGCGCTGACTATTCGCGCCTCCAGCGTATGGCACGCTTGTGGACGTCGATTCGCGCTGGCTGTTCGCTCCGCCGGCATACGGCACACTTGCAGACGACGACTCGCGCTGGCTGTTCGCCCCGCCGGCATACGGCACACTCGTAGATGTCGGCTTGCTTTTGTTTTCGCTCTTCGAGGGACGGCCCGGCGCCGACTGCGTGACGGGCAGGGTCGTGAACTCGCCGCCATTCAGCGACTGGCGGCCTGGCGCCGACTCTGTGACAGGCAGGGTCGTAAACTCACCGCCGTTCAGCGACCCTAGCGCCATGGCTAGGCCGTCGTTGAACATGTCCCACTGCGGCGTGCGCCACTCGCGCCGCTGGACAGGGGCGTGTGTGTGGTGGAGAGGAGGGTGGGCGCGGCGCAGCCTCATTAGGCCGACGCCGGCGTGCTCGTGGTAGTAGTGCAGGTCATGCGTGTGCTGAGCGTCCGCATGGGTGCTCGTAAGACCCGGTGTCACGGCGCAGCCCAGCACAGCTACGACACTGAGCGTGCTCCGCATTTCCGTTCTTGGCTCGTGGACAGCTCAACACACACGAACGGTGTGTCTCGACAGCAGGCCTCCAACGTGTATAAGGAGAAGAGCGAGCGCCCCTGACCCTGTTCTACGTGCGCGCCAAGGCGCCTGCAAGGTGGACCCTCCACGAAGTTCTACGTGGGGTGTGGAGGCGCGTCGTCCCCCGGCCGATGTGGATCGCCTGGACCTAGGAGGTACGCCTCCAGCTGGTCCGCCACGCGCGCGTCCAACGACGCGCCGGGCATGGGCCGCCCCTCCTGCAACGTCAGGTCCAGCTCGCGGGGGCCGAGGAGCCCGCGGCGGAACTGCGCAATGACATAGTCAGCGGCCACAGCCAGGTTGAGTGCGCCGCCTTTCTGCCGCGCGCCCGGCGCACGCTCGGCCACACGCGTCAAAAAGACCTTGACGTCGTCGGTCGGCGCGGGATCGTGCATCAGCGCCGTGTACGGCGGCAGCGTGCGGTCACCCTGCGCCAGCGCGTACACGTAGCGCTGGTTCATGCGGAAGAGCAGGTAGTCTGCGAGCGTCTCGGCATCGAAAAGCGCCTGCTTCATGCAGCCTGCGAGCGCCAGCTTGATCGCGCGCTCCGTGCCACCGCGCTCCGCGGGGCCCAGGTACGGCAGCATGATCCCGGGCGTGTCGTAGACGTACACGGCAGGTCCGCGCTCGCGCTCGCGCGCCACCAGAGACTTCATGTTGACCGGGCTCGTCATCTCGAGCTGCGCGAGCGATGGCGGATCAGGCGTGATGCGCACCGTGCCCGTCACCTTGCGAGTGTGGCCCGGGTGTGGGTGCGTGCTCGCTGCGCTCGCCTTGCCGGTGCCGACAAAGCGCAGCGCATTCAGCAGCGAGCTCTTGCCTACATTCGGCATGCCCACAACCAGCACACGCACGCCTGTCTCGGGCGTCGGCGTGTACCGCGCCGCTCCAGACAGGCGCGCGTGCCGCTGGTGGTTCGAGGCGTGAGTGCCAGCCTGCGCAGCTGGCTTGGCCAGCGTCTTCGCACGCGCCACGACCCAGTCGTACACACGCTGCATATCGCTCTTTTTCCGGGTATCGACGAACATGACGCTCTGGTCGTGTGTGTGCTGCGCCAGCGCACGGAGGATGGGCCCCTCCAGCTTCGTGTCCACCTGGTCGCGCTTCGTATACACGACGAGCCGCCGCGCGCTCCAGCCGGGCAGGTAGGTGCGCGGCGCCACTCGCACGCGCTGCTGTGCGGCGGGCGCATTCCGCAGGGCCGCCTCAAAATTCGGATTGATGCTTGTAAACGGAACACGAGCATCGCGCACCTCGACGACCAGCGGCGGCGGCGTGCGCGCCAGCATCGACGGGATCGACCGCATCGCGCGGTGCATGTGGCCAATGTACCATGACGGCGCCGATCCCGTATACTCAAACGACGAGCGTGGCGAAAAGGACGGCGGCGCCCCGCTCAGCAGCGCATGCATAGCCGGCTCACGCGGCGCTACAGCACGCACCGCGAGGGGCACCGCCGCGCGGCCCAGGCGCCCAGTTCGTGGCATGGCAACCGCCTCCCTCCACACCATGGACGGCGACGTCCGCCGGCCGCCGGCGGCGGCGCCCGCGGGCCANGCCGGCGTCGCCAGCGCGCGAGGCGACTATGCGCGTCCTCTGGAAGGGCGCGCTCCTCCTGCATGATGGGACACAGCTGCCTGGCGCCTCGATCGTGACGACAATGCAGCCGTGGACGCACCTGCGCACGCACTCAGGCGAGGATGCCGGGAGCGACCTCGAGGCTGAGGCCGAGCTGTGCTTTGCGCTGGAAATGGTGCGGCATCACCCGCTGCGTGCGCGGCCCCGCTGGGAGACCAGCCCTGCGCGTGCGCCGCCCGAGACGCCCGAGACGACGTGCCGCGCGTCGGGGGCCATCCAGATGCAGGTGGACGCCGCGGACGACGTGACGCAGGCCTACTTTCTGCGCCTATTTGGCATGGAGGCGGCTCTGCGCCCGGGCGAGAGCACGCGGCAGGCACTGCACCTAACGTTTGATCCGAGCGCGCGCACCGCCGGTCCGTCGTACCGCAGCGGCGCCGTGTTTGAGCTCGTGCTCCTGGGCCGCTGCGCGCACGATGGCGTGCTGGATCTCGTCGTTGGGCGCCAGGTCGCGGTGCGCAAGAGCGATGTACCTACGAAGGACGGGTGCCCCGACGAGCCTCTACCGCGTGTCGCGGCCGCCGCGCGCGAGCGCGCCGCGAGCGTCTGGGCCTCGAGTGACGACGAGGCGCCCGTCACTCGAGTGGACATGCGCATGCGCCGGCGTGGACAGCTTCCCCACTCGCCGCGCCAGGGACGCGGCCACACGCCGGGCCGCCGAGGCGAGAAGCGCGGTGGGCGTGCGCCGCTCGAGCCGGTGCGGCCGATGGAGCGCATGCGCAGTCCGGCGAGTGGCGCGTGGCGACCGGTCGTCGCGCCCATTGCCGTCGCTGGCCGCGGCGCGCCGGACCCCGTCGTGGAGCAGCAGAACCGCACGCGCATCAAAAAGCTCGTCCACGCGCAGCTCGCGGGGCGCGGCATCGACCGCGCACACCCGGACCATGCGCCGTGCTTCCAGATGGCGTATGCGGGCACCTGCCTCGTGTTCCGGCATGCACTCGACAGCGCGCCACTCGAGACAGCGGCGCTCGTGCCGGTAGTCACCGCGCACCTCGACATGTACATCCACCCCGCCCAGCTGGCGCTGTGCGCGCGTGTCTCGTAGGGCGCTGGCCGCCGCTGACTAACGTATTCCATGACCGACCGTGTCGCAGGCCCAGGACTGCGGCGCCTCCCGCCGTACTGGCACGAGTACAAGACGCGCGCCAAGACGCGCTGGTACGGGCGGCAGATCCTTGAGGTGTTTACGACCGAGTTTCGCGATCGCACGAAAGAGTATTACCTGTGGGCCATCCACCATGGGCTCTGCACGGTGAATGGGCAGTGCGTCGCGCCCACGTATCGCATCCAGAACAGCGACTTTTTGGTCAATCGCGTGCACCGCCATGAGCCGGCCGTCACCAACACGCCCGTGAAGATCCTGCACCGCGACGACGCGCGCGGGCGCCTCGTGGTGGTCAAGCCAGGCAGCATTCCCGTGCACGCGACGGGGCGCTACCACCACCACACACTCGTCGAGATGGTCAAGCAGCAGGCGCAGATACCCCAGGTGTACACGAGCAACCGCCTCGACCGCCTCACGTCCGGCATCATGGTGTGCTCCACGACCAAAGAGGCCGCCTGCGAGCTCGGCAACGACTTCAACGCCGGCCTCGTGAACAAGGCGTACGTGTGCCGCGTGCAGGGCCACTTTCCCGACGGCCTCGTCGACTGCCGCGAGCCGATCCTCAGCGTCGACCGGCAGAGCGGCCTGAACATTGTGCACCCGAAGGGCAAGCCGTGCCGCACGCTGTTCCAGCGCCTGTCGTACGATGCGTCGACCGACTCGAGCGTGCTCGTGTGCCGCCCCATCACCGGGCGCACGCACCAGATCCGCGTGCACGCGCAGTTCCTCGGGCACCCCATCAGCAACGACCCCCTCTACCACCACCCGGTGTGGGCCACCGTCGATCGCGACGTGCTGGCGACCGCGCAGCCGCGCTTTTACGAGCGTGTGGGCGGCGGCACCGGCAACGCCGAGGTCGAGCGCGTGCTCACCGCGCTCAAGGGCACACGCGACGACACAGAAGGCTGGGCGCGCTGGCGCGATCAGGTCCTGTTCGGCCAGCTGAACAAGGAGCTCGGCTACGACGATGTGTATGTGCCCGGCGCGAACGCCGAGCCAGCGCCGCCGCCCGAGGACGAGGCGGCGGCGCTCCAACAGCAAAAGACATGCGATGTGTGCCACACGTACGTATCTCTTCTAACCCAGACCCCTATGCCCCGAGCCCCGCCCCGACGAGCTGTACATCTACTTGCACGCGATCAAGTACTGGACCGATGCGTGGGTGTTCCAGGACGAGCTGCCGTGGTGGGCCACACCCCACTGGCAGGACCCCGCACATGCGCTGACACCGGACGACGTCGCCCTACCCGATGGCCCCCTGATTGCGCACCATGCAGGGCACGATCCGCTCGGCCTCGGCAAGGGCGGCGCGCGCCGCCGCATCCACGACGAGGTCCCGCCCGCGACGCGCCTCGTTGCGTACCCGGTGTGTGGGCGCGCGGCCAGCGCGCCTGCCCCTGGCGCGATGCCCGCGCTCGTGCTCGAAGTGACCCGCGGCCTCGAGGACGCCGCGCAGCGCGAGGTCCTGCGCCGCGTTCCGCCGCCGACGGGCGCCTCTGGCGCTGCGATCGAGTCGGCGCTGCACTCGGGCCTCTTGTTCGTGCGTGCGCCATGGCACGCAGCCGTGTGCGCAGCGTACGAGCGCAACGAGCTGCCCGTAGCGACCGCCGCGCACTGGGCCATGGGCGAGGCGATCCTGCCGCGGCCTCTGCTCGATGCGCTCTTTGCCGAGCGTGTCACGGCGCTCGGCGCCAGTGGCCCGGGCCACGAAAAAGAGGCGCAGCCGACGCCGTCCGAGCACGCGCTGCTCACGTGGATCGCGCAGGTGTGGGCGGACCATGCGGCCGCGAGGGACGCCGCCCTGCAGGCGTGGCAGGCGCGGTGCGCAGCGCCGCTGCCACAGACCTGGCACGTGAGTGTGGATCGCAGCAGCTATGTGCTGCCGACTCTCAGCACCAGCTCGCTCGAGGCCCACGCGCAGGGCCTGGTCGCGTCGTGGCTCGGGCCGTCGTGGACTCTGGCGCCGCGTGCCGAGGCGTCCCTGCATGTGAAGCTGGCGTGGGCGCCGCGCTTCCGCGTCGACGAGTCGCTGCAGTGTGGGCCGCGCGCCCGCCAAGGCAACCCGTCGGGCTGTCTGTGCCTGCAGCTGCATATTCCTGCACGGGCCGCGACGACCGCGGAGGCCGTGCGCACGGCCATGGCGCGCGCGCGTGCTTATGCGTTGTGTGCGCTTCTCCCCATCAGCGAGGGCGCCGCAGTGAGCACGCTGCACAGCGCAGACACGCATCTTGCGCGTGCGCTCGACGATATGCTGCAGGCGCGTGGGCGGACGCCGCAGCACGAGGCGCCGTTGGACGCGGCGCTCGTCGAAATGCCGCTCAAGCCCAAGGAGCTGCCGCATGCGCACCTCTTTGATCTGTACGCTGCCGAGGTCGCTCGCCTGGCGCGTGCGCTCAAGGAGGGCGGGCGAGCGCTCGTGCTGACGAGCGAGCCGCGTCTCCTCGCACGGGCGGTGCGCGAGCAGGTGAACGAGGCGCGGCGCGAGCAGCGGCGGAGTGCGCTGGCCCTCGAGCCGATCGTGTGGGATCTGCCGCTACAGGACTACGAGGACGAGCGCACCGCGCACGAGGGCGACGAGGAAGCGCAGCAGCGCAGTGGGCTGCGTACCATCCTGCATCACCACACGTTCGTGGCGCAAATGGCGCAGCGCGCTCTCTATGCAGCGTAGGATTAGTCATTTTTGCGTCGGGTTTCACCTGCACGGCGTGGCCCGCCACCGAACTCCGCTTGCTTGGGACGCTGGCGCCGGCAGGCCATGTCGACGTTGTCGCACGCGAGCGCGCGTCGAGCATGGCTCTATGCCTTGGTCCTGCTCCTGTGGCTCTTTTTCCAGAGTGCCCTTGTCGCTGCCATCAGTGACCAAGATTATGACGTGGATGACCCCACGACCGAGCGCCGGATCACGAACCACCAGCTCGAGGATCAGACCACTGTCGCGAACTACATTGCTGTGGCGGGACTGACGCTCTATATTTGGGAGTACTTGTGCACGCTATCGCACGAGCTCTACATGTGGTTCCATCCGCGGCTCCTGCTGCGTCCGCATGTGCTCTTGTTTCTGGCGATCCGCTATGCGACGATTCCCGCCATCGTTGTGCCCTTGTACAGTATGTGGGGCAATATCAAGACCCAGGAGGACTGTCCAAAGCATGAGCAGATCACCGTCGCCGTCGTGCAGTTCGTCGTCGCGTGCATTTTCTCCTGGCGCACGATCGCGATCTGGCGGCGGCGGCGCTGGGTGGTTGTGTTCCTGGTGACCTTCACTGTGCTGCTCTTTCTGGCCAGTCTAGGTCTGCTGTATTTTTCGCGGGATGCGTACCTCGTCACGGGCGAATGCCGTCCAGCGTTGTTCACGGACGACGACAATGACCACGACGACAAGAGATACGCGGTGAATACGGTCCAGTGGTTTTATCTGACGTGCATCATCTTCGATACAGTGATTCTGGTCCTGTCCACGTACAAACTGTTCGTGTATGCCAACATGGGCCGCACGGTCAACACGATTGCCTTCCGCGACCCGTTCGAGGCGCACCGGCAGCAGATGGAGAAAACCGCGGCGGCCAAGGAGGCGCCCCGCGACGTGGAAGCCGCGCTCCATGTCGACCCAGCCGAGCGGCGCACCAGCGGTGCAGGTATGCTCTTGCGCGGGCTGCGCTCGAGTGTATTCACAGTGTTCCTCTTCCCGTATCGCAAGGCGTCCGCCTTGTATTCGTGGTGGTTCTCGCTGACGCCCCTCGTGGCGCGGCTCCTGCGCAATGGCGTTCTGTACTTTGTTGTGGCGACCGCGTACAGCGTGAACAACTTTGTGCTCGAGGCCGTCCAGTCGCTGCATTCCAAGAGTTTCCTCACGCTCTATGCGCCGCTGATGTGTGTCATGTGCCAGCGCATGCTGCTTACCGAGTTCCAGGCCGTGTGGTCGCCGTACGACGAGGACAGCATGATCCCTGGCCGCGAACTTGTGGCTGCGGTCACGGGCAATCATCACTACCCGCAGGGGCACAGCGACATTGACCGCTTTGAGTACTTTGCGTCGAACCTTGAAGAGCGCCATGCGTCGGTCGTCTCACCACGCTCGCACCACGACCCGGCCCCCTGGCACCGCCGAACCACAAGCTCGTACAGTCCAGACGCGCCCCCAAATCCGGGGGCAGATCCGCCCAGCTCGGAGACAGCCGTTCCGTTGTACGCACCGCCGGTCGAGTGCGAGGACGGTGATCTGTCGTCGCACTCCGGCAAGCCGTCTGACCAAACCAGGGAGTCCGAGACGGACCAGGCGCGGCGCGACGTCGCGCGACGCATGTCGCCCAGCTCCGGCGTGGTTCCGTTGGTGCCGCCGCAGGCCGCGCGGCACCGGGTATTCCAGCTCTCGCCGGCGCAGCGAGAGCAGGCACTGCGCATGGCAGGCCTCTAATGTATACCCTATGTACTTGTATCATAATGTGACCATGGTATCATGCCGCTCCGCCAGGGAGGATGCGCTCACGCGCAGGGTCCTCGTGCGCAAAGCCCTGCAGGCGCTCTGCCGTGGGACGCGCCGGCCCATCCCGTGGATGCCGAAAATAGCAGTTGGCTGTGTAAGTCGTGGATACGTACGCCGCGTGCATTCGTCGCCGTAGCGACAAGGTGTCGCGCTCCGCTGCGTGGGATGCATGTACACACAGTCCGCGCGCGTGCACCCCAGCCCAAAGCGGCACGGCGTAGACGACGTCTTGCCGGGTGGCGGCACAGGCTCGCCACTCGCGCTGTAGTGCGCATACGTGCAGGCCGGGTTCAGGCACTGTTGCTGGAAACGGCAGGGCGCCGGGCCCGGCGGCGGCGCTGAGCCGCGCGCCGTAATAAACGCCACCGCCGGGCTGACGTGGCTGAGCACACACTCCTTGTCGTCGCACGCACCGCCCTTCTCGCACGCATCCGCACGCAGTACGAGCGCCTGTGCATCCCCATCCTTGCCCGCATTCGCCGGCGAGGGGTGGCTGTATGGGCACAGCGGATTCGTGCATGCCAGCGACCAGCGGCACAGCGCCTCGTCCGTCGGCCGCGTCGGGAACGCCGCGGGATCGCGCGGCGGCGCCGGGGCCGTCGTAGTCACAGGCGGCCCATTGTCAGGCATCATCGGGTCTAGGCGCGAGAAGAGCGACGGCGCAGCGGCGCCGGCCATCGCGGCCATCGCCATGAACGGCAGCGGCATCGGCTCGGACGGCACAAACGGCGGCGCCCGGGGGTCGGGTATCCCTGCGCGGCCGAGCAGGCTGATAGACGCCGGCTTGGTCGGCTCCTTGGGCGTGCGGCCGGCCCGCCGCTTTTTCTCGCGGGCCTGATCGCGCTCGCCGCGCGCCGGCGCGCGTGTGCTGCGCTCTTCCCACCTGTCGTGTGCACGCGTCGCCGTGTCGCGCGGCGGGGGCGACGCGGAGCGCTCCCGCTCGGCGGCGGGCGCCGGCCGCGCAGCCTCGCCCTCGATCGCCACGCGCGCCTCGCTCCACAGCTGCTCCACGACGCGCGCATCGAGCCCCGAGCCCATGAGCTCGCGCAGCTCCTCGGCGATCATCTCGGGCCCCTTGCGGTTGGCGATCATGACCGTGACGTATTCGGCCATGACAGAGTCGTCCGCAGTGACCATGTCATGCTCGACAAGTACGCGCTGGATCGCGTCCTGCACGCGCGTGGCCTGCGGCGTGCCCAGCTCGAGCGACAGCGAAGCCATGGGCGGTCGCGGACGCCGTCGCCCGCCGCGGCGCCACCGACGAAGAACGTCACGTGATATAACCATCGCGGAGGGCGGCGGCGGCCTGGGTCCTGCTACGATGGTGCGTTGCGGGCGAGTGCTGACCGAGTAGCTGCCGTTGACGCTGCTGAATGCAGCGCAAGACAAGCCCATGGTAGGTGTCTCGTGCCTGACAGTCAGCTCGTGGAGCTGAAAAACAGCGAAACGTTCAACGGGCATCTGGTTGCCTGCGACAACTACATGAACATCACGCTGCGCGACGTATACCAGACGAGTGCGGTACGTGCGCCCCCCTGACGGCCAGAGTGGCGAGCAGTTTTGGAAGATGCCGGAGGTGTACATCAAGGGCAGCACGGTACGGTGGGAAGGCTTACCGCAGATCAAGTACTGCCGCGTGGTCGATACGCTGATCGACACGGTGCGCGAGGCCGAGGAGCAGGCGCGCAAGCAGCGGCAGCAGGCCGCCAGCCACGGCCACCGCGGGCGCCACGACGGCCACCGCGGCCGCGGCCACCGCGGTCCCCGCACGCGGACCTAGGCTAGATACCAGTAGTGGGCCTATCTAAAGCTCATCGTGGCGGGCGCCCGTCGTGGCGCCCGTGCGCGGGTCGCGGATCTGCAAGAGCTCCACGTCGAAGACGAGAGCGGCGTTCGGCGGGATCACACCGCCCGCGCCCGCAGCGCCGTACCCGAGGTGCGGGGGGATCTGCAGCTTGCGCTTCTCGCCCACGCACATGTCGCGCAGGCCCCTGTCCCAGCCCTGGATGACCATGCCCTGACCGAGGGTGAACGACTGCGTCAGCACACACTACGCACGAATGGCTGGTTGCGGTCCAGCGACGAGTCAAACTTCTTGCCGTCCCACAGGTAGCCCGAGTAGTGCCTGGCGTCAGCGCATGCGACCTACATCAGCAGCTCGTGGCCGTCGTGCGACTTGACGTCACACGTCGCCGGGCGCGCCTTGACACCAATACGCAGCTCCGTCGGCGGCTCCTTGGCCTGCACAAGCGCCAGCAGAGCGAGTAGGCACACGATCCAAACGTGCATCGTAGTACGGTGCCGCGGCGTCGCCGCGGGTCTATGTGGAGGCGGCCGCCACGCTGGCCAGCTCGGCGCCGACGAGCGCCGCGACGCGCTCGAGCTCGAGTGACATGCGCACGCCGATGCCCGTGGGCGTGCGGTGCAGGGGGAAGAAGGCGACCAGGTGGCTGGGCGCCTGGAGCGCGAACTGCGCCACGAGGCGGCGGTCCGCGCCGAGGTACAGCAGCACGCGGCCGCTGCACGGCGCCGCCGGCTCGTGGTCGTCGTGCACGACATCGAGGAGGCGCGCGAGCCACGCCTGTGCGTCGTGCATGCCTTCAAAGGGGCGCCAGTCGATGTGCACGTCGTATCCGTGCGTCGCGGGCGTGAGCACGGCGTGGAAGCGCGCGAGAAAGAGGGTATATCGGTAGAGCTCCCAGAGCGGCGCGGTCAGCGAGGCGCGCGGCGCCGGCGCCCGTGGCGCGACAGACGCGGCATGCGTGTGCCGCAGCGCCGTCAGCCGGACGGTCCAGCTGCGCAGCATACGCAGGCGCAGCCCGTGCAGGAGCATGGTCGCCCACATGGACTCGGTGCCCTGCTCCGCACGGGCCGCCGTGCCCCGCTCGTACGGCACCAGCTCAAACGAGACGGCCAGCGTGCTCGAGAGCGGCACGGTGATGCACGAGTCGGTGACCGTGCGTGGCAGCATGGCCGAGAGCGCGCCGGACTGCGCGGCCAGCTCGCGGAACAGCTCCGCGTCAACGGCGTCCCGCTGCGCATCGTACAGTTGTGCGTCGAGGTCGGTGCCCGGCACGGGCACAGCGTCAGCGTTCGTCCACACACGCTCGCCCGTGGCGGCATGCTCGCGGAGCTGCACACGCAGCCGGCGCCACGTGCGGTCCGGGAAGGCGAGCGGCTCGGACGACGTCGCGGTGTCGGCCCAGTACGCGAGCGTGCGCTGCAGCACGGGCACGGGCGCCTCGCTTGGGCCGTAGCCGATCCACGCATCGCGTGCGCCCTCGTCCTTGACCGCGCCATCCCCGTGCAGCACGGGCATGCCGAAGCCGTGCAGCGCACTGCCTGCCGTAGCCAGCTGGTCCAGGCGCTCCATGTCGACGAGGGGGCGGCCCGGCGTGAGCTTCCAGCCGCGCTTCTGGATGTGCAGCAGGGCGCGCCACCGCGCGCGCTCGGGCGCGAGGCACCGCTCCACGTCGTCCGCGCCCTGCGCGAGGATCGCGGCGGCCCCGTGCAGGCTCTCGCGCTTGCCCTGGATCACGCGCTGGCGCGTCGCGAGGGGCGGCGGCGGCGGCGGCTCGGCGTCCTCCGGCAGCGCCGTCTCCAGCGCGCTCAGCGAGAGCGACGGCGGCTCGAGAAAGTACTCGCTCTGGGCGGCGAGCACGGGGCCCACGTCGCCGCGTGCGTTCTGGATCAGCATGCCGAGCAGGTTCTGCGCCTGCTCCGCATGGAAGAGTGCGACTTCGAGCTGGTGCAGCATGTGGTCGCGCATCGGCACAAACTCGCTCTCGGCGATGCGGCCCAGCTTCGGAGGCGCCGCCGCGGCCGGCGCGGCCGGGGCGGCCGGCGGCGCGTACGCCGCGCGCAGGCGCGCGAGAGCGTCGAGCACGGGCTCCTCGTCCATCGGCGCCGCCTGCAACGCAGACGCACGCACGCGCCCAAAGTCGCCGCGCTCGGCCCACAGGCGCCGTCGGCGTGCGCGCGCCTCGTCGAGGAGCGACGGCGGCGGCGCGACGATGCGGCGCCCGTCGGCCTGCACATCGAGCGTCTCGCGCTCCGTCACGAGCGCAGGTGCGCCAGGCGGCGCACTGAGCATACCGTCGGGCGTGCCAGGTGCCACAGGCACGCACGCCACGCTGACGCCCACGCGTGCGGCGCCGGCCATGCTGGGAGACGGTAGCCCACGTGATGGGCACGCACCGCCGAGTCACAGGCGCACGCTCCTTCCGGCATGCGTGTGCAAGGCGTGGATGCAGAGGCGTGCGCGCTCGCGCGCGCCCACAAGCCGGCGCACTTTGTGCTGGAGCGTGTGGTGCGGCCGAACATCCTGGCTCTCGAGCCGTACCGCTGCGCGCGCGACGACTTCCAGGAGGGCGTCCTCCTGGATGCGAATGAGAATGCGATGGGCCCGGCGCTCGCGCCTGGCACCGCGTACGAGGCGCTGGACCTGCACCGGTACCCGGACCCGTCGCTGCATGAGGCGCGCGAGCGTGCGACGGCGCTGCGGGGCCTGCCGCACCCGGCGTACACGTTCCTCGGCGTCGGCAGCGACGAGGTGATCGACCTGATCCAGCGGTGCTTCGCGCGCCCCGGGCAGGACAAGATCCTGATCTGCCCGCCGACGTACGGCATGTACAAGGTGAGCGCGTCGATCAACGACATCGGGGTCGTGCAGGTGCCGCTCGTGACGGCGAACGGCGCGTTCCAGCTCGACACGCCGCGCGTCCAGGCGGCGCTGCGCGCGGACCCTGCGATCCGCCTCGTGTTCCTGTGCTCGCCGGGCAACCCGACCGGCACACTGCTCCCGCTGCGCGACGTGCAGCAGATCCTCGACACGCCCGAGTTCGGCGGCGTCGTGGTCGTCGACGAGGCGTACATCGACTTTGCCGCCGAGGAGCAGGCGCTGGGGCGCAAGCACGGCACGGAGCCGGTGTCGGCCGTGTCGCTCGTGCACGAGTACGCGAACGTGATCGTCGCGCAGACACTCAGCAAGTCGTTTGGCCTCGCCGGCGTGCGCCTCGGCCTGGCGTTCGCGCAGCCGCCGATCGTGCAGGTGCTGAACAACACCAAGGCCCCGTACAACATCTCGTCGCCGGCCGCGTACCTTGCGTCGCAGGCGCTCAGCGCCGAGGGCGTCGCGCGCATGCGCGCGAACGTGCACGCCCTCCTGGACGAGCGCGAGCGCCTGTGCCGCGCCCTCGCCCCGATCCCCGCGACGGGCGCCGTGCTGGGCAGCAACGACGCGAACTTTGTGCTCGTGCAGGTGCTCGACCGGCCCGGCGGCGTGCCCGACAGCCAGCGCGCCGCCCACGTCTACGAGACCATGGCGCGCCACCGCGGCCTGGTCGTCCGCAACCGCTCGTCCGAGCTCGGATGCGCGGGCTGCCTGCGCATCACGATCGGCACCGCCGACGAAAACGACCTGTGCATCGCCCTGCTCACCGAGCTGCTCGCATAGTGGTATCTACTTAGGCGAGGGCCCGCTCGGCCTCGCGCATCTCGAGCTCCGTACGTAGCTCCTCGTACACCTCCTGCGCCTCGGCGCGCTCCGCCGACAGGACGCGGTACTCGTCCTGCGCACGCGCCTCGACCGCCTGCAGCCGCGCGACCTCCGCCTGCAGCCGCCCGAGCCGCTCCGCACCGCTCGCCGGCTCCGACGCCGCGAGGCGCGCGAGCGCCTCGTGCGTGAGCAGCTGCTCCACCTGCTGCGCCGCCGCCGCGCGGATCTGCGTCGCCAGCCGACGCGACCGCGCCTCGTAGCCGCCCAGCAGCTTGCCGAGCGTCTTCTCGCTCTTGGCCGCCTGCGCGGCCACCTCCGTCAGGCGCGCACGCAGCTGCTCCTGCCGCGCAGCGGCACCACGCACCCGCTCCGCCGGCGGCACCGACGCATACGGCGCGGCATGCCCCGCAGGCGTCCACGCCGCGTGCACACGCAGCGCCGCGTCCAGCGGGGCAGTCGGCGCCGCCGCGGGGCACTGCGCGAGCTCCGCCTCGACCAGCGCGTGCGCCGCCGCGCGGCGCTCGTCCGCGATGGCCGGCAGCGTCGGCACGAGGCCGCCAGGGTACCGGCTGCCCGGCAGAGGAAACACGCGCGCGTCGTGCGCCATGAGCCGCGCCATCTCCTCGTCCACGAGGGCCTGTGCGGGCGGCGCCCCAGGGAGGCGCAGCGACTGCAGCAGCGCGAGCACGTCGCGCTCGTCCACGTGCGCAGGGCGCGGCAGCCCGCGGCGCACGACCTGCGTCCGCTGCGCATACTCGCGCTCGCGCGCTTCGGCGGCGAGCTCGGCATCGCGCGCATCGCGCAGGGTCGCGTCCTCCGTCCGTGGCGGCGCGTCGGCCGCCGGCGCCGCCGGCGGCGCCTCGACGACGAGCTCAAAGTCNGGCGGCATCGGCGCATTCTCGCCGCCGAGGAGCGGCGTCTGCGCGACGGTGCGGCTGTGCAGCTCGCGCGCCTCGCGCACGAGCGCGTCCGCGTCGTGGCCCGAGGGCGTCGGTGCGGCGGCGCCCTGCTCGAGCGGCGCATAGTGCGCGAGGAGGCCCTCTGTCGCCGCGCCGTCGTCCGTCTCGACGAGGGCGCGCGCCGCCTCGCTTGCGTGGCCGAGCTTGACGATCTGCTCGAGCTCGCGCTCGCCGACCTGGGCGTCCGGCAGGGCGAGTTTTCGCCGCTTGGTGACCTGCTCGGCCTCGCGCAGGCGCCGGAGTGCCTCCTCGTGGCGCGCCGGCTTGTTCAGCGCGCGCTCGCGCTTGCGCTTCGCCTCCTCCTCGCTCTGGCGGAGGCCGGGGTCCATCTGCTGGAGGGTGCGGCGCATGGGCTCCTCGTACACCTTCGCGGCCTCCTCGGTCGTGTCGTAGAAGCCGGGGAGCGGCTGCTTCTCGAACGGGATCTCGGCGTTGTAGTCCATGCCCGGCTTCTTGTCCTTGCCCTTGGCGAGGAGGCCCGCGGCGCGGAGCTCGCGGCGCTTCTGCAGCGTCGACAGGCGGCGTGCCTCGTCGAGTGCGCGCTCGCGCGCCTTGCGCTTCGCCTTCTTGCCCTCGGTGTTGGCGAGACGCGCGCGCGCCTCGGAGAGCATCTCCTTCTCGTCCTCGTCCATGTCGACCGGGTCGGGCTTCGCGGGCCGCGACTCGGGGTCGGGGTCAATCTCGCCGGGGCGCAGCTTCAGGACCTGGTCCGCGCTGGGCGCGGCCTCGGAGCCGGGGCCAGCGAGCGCGAGCTCCGAGCTCTGCGCGTCGGCGTCGTCGAGCAGCTGCTGGTACCGCTCGAGGCACTGCGTCGCCGTGCGCCCGACGATCGGCGCGATCGTGCGCCACTGCGTCGGCATGAGCTTCGCCATGTGCAGCAGCTTCTCGTCTTCCTCGCGCGACCACTCGATCTTCTTGATCGACGGGTCGAGCCACTCGTACCAGCGCGCCTTGCACTGCTTCGGCGTCTTGCGCACGAGCAGGGACGAAATTCGCGCCCATTGCTGTGGTCAGTCGCGTGCACGCACATTCAGGCCGTATTTCGACACGGCCGCCTTGAGAATCTCATCTTCCGTCTGCGGTCAGCGGTGCGCACGTACATTCTTCCACACGCCGCCCTTGACGACGCGACCCATGGCGGCGGCGTGCAAAGCGACGGCGGACGAGCGCCACGTGATCAGCCCGGGCGCCCGCCCCTTCCCTCATGACCAGCCTGGGCGAGACGCGGCGCGTGTGCCGTGTGCGGCTGCCGAACCTGCCGCTGGCGATGCGATCGAATGCGCGTGCGATGGGTGTCTACGCGGCTGGGGCTCTGTTTGCCGCCGGCTGGTGGATCTTCTTCGATGCGTGCGTGCGCTCCGCGCACGCGCAGCGCGCGGCGCCGGGCGAGGCGGCGCCGCCGGTGGCCATCAAGTTTGACGACTGGGCGCCCGGCCTGTGCACGATGGCCGGCCTGGTCATCGTGAACCTGGTGGACAAGCAGCACCTCTTCGACGACGGCGCCCTCGGCGACTGGGCGCACGACCCGGTCCTGTGGCGCGCACGTACCTGGCTGTTTGTCGGCTTTGCGTGCCTCGCGGGCGGCATGGCCGGCAGCCTGGCCGTGCTCATCATCAAGTACATGCTCAACGAGCACGCGGTGGGCTACGTCGAGCTGGGCGTCGCGGGCGTCCTGCAGAACGTCGCGATGATGGCCTGTGCCATGGTGCTGTGGTTCAGCCAGCGCACCGAGAGCGACTATGAATACAACCTCACCCTGTAGATACCCGCGCTAGGGCCGGGGCGTAGAGAGCGCCCGTAGCGCCTGCTCCACCTCCCATGCATCGTCCCAGTCCGAGCGGAAGCTCGCAGGCGACACGGACCGCGCCTGCGGCGATCGCGCGCTGGACACACGCGGCGACCACGCGGGGCCGTCGCGGCCAGGCGACGAGCGCCGAAGCGCCGACGGCGAGGACAGGCGCGCGGAAAACGGCGTCGGCGTCGACGTCGGTCGCCCAAGGCCGAGCGCCGACGTCGCAGGGCCGGGCGTGGCACTCGCCACGGGCGCGGGCGTCGGAGGAGCGCGGGTCGCGTGGAAGGGCGAGGTGCGCAGGTGCGCCGGGNGAGAGCCTCGCCGACGGACGCGGGCGCCGACGTGTCGCTGGGCGGCTCCGTGGCGGGCGCGGGGGGCAGCGCGACGCGCAGGGCGGCCTCGCCCGCATTGAGGAGAAACACAAAGGTGAGCGCCATGCGCAGCCAGAGCAGCACCGAGTCGAGCACTTCGTCGGCGCCGGCCGGAACGCCATCGATCAGCATGAGCCAGTCGGTCAGCATGTAATATACGTCGACGCTGCGGGGCCACAGCGTGCCGACCCCCCAGAGGGCCGCGAGGCCGCCCACATTCCACGCGATGCGGCGCCGCGCGGTCGCGAGCGACATGCGCGTGTGCGGCGGCGCCTTGGCGGGGGGCGCCCTGGCCGGCGTGGGCGCAGGCGCCGTCGTTGCTGGCGAAGAGGCAGGCCACCGCACGGCAGGCGGGGCGCTGGCGCGACTGGGTGTCCCCGTCGCCGCGGTCGCCATGGGGACGATGGGCGAGGGCGGGCGGCGGGCAGGTCGTCTCACGTGATACGTGTTGTTCTCGCGGCGCGCCGCACGTCCGCACGACGCACGATGGGCGAGGCGAACCCGCTCGCGAGCTTGTCGCCGCTGCAGATCAAGCAGCTGCAGCGAGTCTTCTACGCTCTGGACAAGGACCTGGATGGGCGCGTAAGTGAGGCGAATGTCGCGGATGTGCTGGGGCATCTCGGTACGTGTACGCTGCTGACGCCAGGGTCGACGGACGCCGAGGCGGAGGCGCACGCGTGTTTTGCGGATGCGCCTGCGACGCTCGAGATGATGAGCTTTCTCACGCACATGGCGCGCATTCTCGCGCGCGTGGGCGACGCGCACTCGCTGGCTGAGGCGTTTGCGAGCTTTGACGAGAAGGACGAGGGTATGATCGACCGCCGCGACCTGCACGAGATCCTCGGGCACGACCCTGCGCTGATCGCGGCATGGGAGGTGCCTGCGTTTATGGACCGTGCGCAGAAACGCTTCGACTACCGGAAACGTGTGTATGGTCTACTAACGCCAGTGGTAACGACGCTCGGCATGTGTGCCTGGTCGGATGTGAGCGCGTAGTGGCGCTACGCGTCCTCGACGTGCTCGCCGCCGTCGAGACCGAAGCGGCGCTTGACCATGCTGGGGTGAGTGTAGCGTACGTACGCGATCTCGTCCAGGTCGCCCGTGTTCTTTGTGAGGTCGTCGCTGATCTTGACGGCCGGGCGCCCATTGATCGAGTAGAGCTTGATGACCAGGTTGAGCGCGGGGCTCGGGCCCTCGTCCGAGACGCGCACAAAGTCGTTCGTCATGTGTGTGCCGATGCCTGGCGTCAGTGGGGCAGCGTACCAAAGCCGGCCTGGATGCCGTGCTGCTGCGCCAGCTCCTGGAGCGCCACGCAGCGCGGGACAGTGAGGCCGTCGCTGAACACGATCAGCTTCGTCGCGGGGTCGATGCCGATCTGGCGGTACATCGCGACGGCGCGCTCGACGAACGCGGTGCTGTCGCCGGAGTCCTGCCGCAGGCCGCGCCAGTCGCGCAAGATCTGCTTGCCGCGCTCGTCGGCGAGCAGGTCCTCCCAGAACACCTTCGTGCTGAACGTGTCCGTGAGCGCGATTGTCAGGTTGTTGCTCGGGCTCGTGGGCGTGAACGCGGGCGGGCAGTACACCTGCTCCCACAGCTCGAGCGCCGTGCGGTTGCTGTGGTCGTAGCCCCGTAGCGCGGCGATGCCCATCGTCCACTCGTGCGCGATCGTGCCGTTCGGCGGGATCCCGTACTTGCGCGCAAGCAGGATATTGCTCGTGCCGAGCAGGCGCCCGGCGTCCGGGTCGCCGCTCGCCACGGCCTCCTGGTGCGCCTGCAGGAGGCCCGCGACGACGACGTCCTGCGCAGCGTACGAGCGGCGGCGGCGCGTGCCAAACTCGCTCAGCTTGATGCCGTGCCGGAAGAGCTCCTGGCCCTTCGCATACGCGCGCTCGCGCTGGCCTTGGAGAGACCAGTCCACGTCGCACACGGCAAAGTACGCCTCGCTGATGATCGCCATGATCGGCACCTCGTACAGGATCACGTCGCGCCACAGGCCGGAGATCTCGATATGCAGCGAGCCCTGCTTCGCCTGGACGGGCGTGAGCGTGAGGCGCACCTGCTCGGCGGGCCGCAGCTGGAACTGCCGCAGAAAGCTCAGGTACGGCTCGCGGAAGTACGGGCAGGCCTGGCGGAGCCAGTCAATCTCCTCAGGCGTGAACCGCAGTGTGCCGAGGTCTGTGTGAGCGCCGCGCACGTACGCTGGATGGCCGCCTCGATCGCCTCGATGCAGGCCTCGCTGAACAGGGCGCCCGGCGTGCGGACAGTGAGGCGGTCTGTGTGAGTCGGCGAGCGTACACGTCACTTCTGCCGTCGGGAAGTGCTGCAGGACGGCCTGCTGCATCGTCAGCTTGTACAGGTCCGTGTCCAGCAGCGACGACAGCGCGATATGGACCATGGTCGTGGGGGGGAGCTAAATGGACGAATTCGGCGCAGGCGCCTCCACTATGCACGGGAAACCTCGACGGCCTGGTACGCCGTGCGCAGCGCGGGCTCGAGGGCCTCTGCGAACGACTCGGGCAGCGTGCCGACGCGCCGCGCTTCCATGAGCATCGCTGACGTACCGGGCGACCCGCCAAACACGCAGTGGCTCGGTACGACCGTGTGGGGGGCGAGTACGGCGCCGTCGAGGATCTGCGCGCCGTCACGCACGATGCAGAAGCGCCCCTGCTGTCAGCCGCGCAACGTACGACGATGCACCGCTCGCCGATATCGACGTGGCTGCCGATCTGCGCGGCTTCCACGACCGAGTGCGCGCCGATGCGCACATAGTCGCCGATGCGCATGGGAAAGTACGAAAACACGCTGGGTCAGCCACCACCACACACCCCTGGTACGTCTTGGCTGGCGGGCGCAGCGTGCTGCCTTCGCCAATGCACACGTAGCGCCCGGTCGCGAGCGCGACGGACCCCGACGCCGGCGTGCGCGGCGGCCGCGTCAGGTCGCCACGCAGCACGGCGCGGTGCTCGATGAGGCACTTGCCGCCCAGCACAATGTTCGAGGCACCATAGATGGCACACCGGCGCGAGATCTTGTTGCCTGTCGACGCTGTGCGGATGTACTCGCCGGGCGGCGCCTCGGGCGGCGCGGCGGCGCGTGGCATGGCGCCAAGGTCCACCTCCACCTGTGGCTACGGGCTACAGCAGCTGGGAAGGATGGCGCAGCGCGTGCATATCGCCGACCGACGAGCGCGCGTCGAAGAACACGGAGTGGCGCGGCGACGAGTGCGGCGACGGGCCGCGCTCCACGTCGCCTGCGAGGCCCAGGTTCCAGTGCGTCTGGGCATACCCATCGAACGACATTTCGAGCACCGGCAGCGGCGCCCGCGGCGTCGCGTGCTCGATCGGCCCGTTCGGGTCGGGGTACACGGACCGCGGGGGGTGCGGCGTCGACAGGGACTCATCCAGGAGGCTGTGCGCCGTGGCCATCGTGCTGATGTCGGCGCCGAGGGGCGGCAGGGCCTTTTTCGGCGTCTCGGGCAGCGCGTGGTCGAGCGGGCCGGCGAACGCGTCGGCGTCGCTGTGCGCCCACAGCACCGCGTGGGAGGCCGCGGTCCCGGGGCCCAGGCTCGAGCTCGTGGCGGCCGGCGAGCCGTGCATGTCGGGGAAGCGCGCGCTGGACGCCGAGCTCGCGCTCTTCGGCGTCATGGCGCTCGGCAGGTACAGCGTGCAGTACTGCTCGAGCTGCTCCGCCGTGACGCGGTAGAACGACGCCTGCACCTGCGAGAGCGCGAGCACGCAGTGCTGCAGCACCAGGTCGAGGCCCCGCAGCAGTGCGGGGATCTCGTCGACGAGCTGCATATGCATCGAGAGGAACGCCGTCGCGCCGTCGCTGGGCGGCACGCCCGCGCGGCGCGTGCGCTCCGCGAGGTACCTGCGGTACTCGGCCTCCTTCGCGCTGCGGTTCAGCACGACCATCTTGGGGCGCTCCACGAGCTGCAGCGCGGCGCGGATCTTGGCGTGCACCGCGCGCTCCACGGAGCGCTCGAGCTGCTCGCACGCCTGCCCGAGGAGCCGGTGCTCGACGAGGAGGCGCAGCTGCGCGAGGCTCTCGAGCGCCGCGCGGTGCTCGTGCCCGCCGCCCTCGTACACGGCCATCCACGCGAGGACGACAAGCAGCTCGGCGCGGTACATCTCGCGCACGCGCGCGGTCCACGCCGCGCAGTACTGCGCGAGGCGCTCGAGCTGCTGCTCCGCCGCCTCCAGGCGCGCGACGAGCGCGAAGTAGTGCGCCTCGTCGCTCGTCAGCGGCCCCTCGCTCGTGGGCGACCGCGCCTTGCGCAGCGCGCTGCCCGTGACGGGCCGGCGGAACGCGGCGCGCGGCGCGGACAGCGGCTCGAACCCGTGCTGGCCG
Organism: Malassezia sympodialis ATCC 42132; assembly: GCF_000349305.1. Classification (NCBI taxonomy): domain Eukaryota; kingdom Fungi; phylum Basidiomycota; class Malasseziomycetes; order Malasseziales; family Malasseziaceae; genus Malassezia; species Malassezia sympodialis. The sequence goes on along the minus strand of NW_017387821.1, from coordinate 68,397 downwards.
ACGACGTCCATGCGCTTCTTGCTCTCGTTGATGCGGTCCGCGACGCCCTGGATCTGCGCGAGCGCCTGCTGCAGCGCCGCATACTCGGGGTCGTCGCTGCTCGTCTGCGCCAGGATCGACTGCAGGAACAGGGGGTACTTGAGCACGCGCTGCACCGGCTTGATCAGGAGCGACGGCAGGTCCCACGCACTCGTGTACGGCCGCGCCATCTCGTCGCACTCGTGCAGGAACCGCGCGGCCGCGGCCCGTTTCGCCGCGACGTCCGCGAGCCGCGCCACGGCCGCCTCGTGCCGCGCGCAGTAGAGCGCAAAGGCCTGCTCAATCGCGCTCATCTTGTCCAGAAACACGCTGCTCACCGTGCGCTGCGCGCGCGCTGCCGCCACGAGCAGCCCACTCATCTCCACGGCGAGCGCATAGCACGGGCCCAGCCCCGCAAAGATCACATGAATGTCCGTGACGCTCAGCGGCGGCGCGCGCGCCGGGCTCCCCGGCGCGCGCAAGGGCCGCGCGCCCCCGCTGCCCGGCGCGTCCTCGCGCTCCGACGAGAGGCTCGAGAGGCTGCGGGGCAGCATGTCCGGGGACGCGTGCGTCGACGCGTGCGGGCTGCTCACCGCGCCCTGCGGGAGCGGCCGCAGCCCCGCGCGCCGCCGCGCGTGGGCGAGGTATATGTTCTGCACGATGCCCAGGTCCGACGCATACGTCTGCTCCGTGCTGGCCAGCTCGTTGAGCAGGTGCTGCCGCTGCCGGCGGCCCGGCGACGCTTCGGCGACAAAGACCGACGGCGCAGCAGAGACGGGCGTCGCGTACGGATTGGGCATCTCGGGCAGGTCCTGCATCGGCGCGAGGCGCGGCGACTTTTCGATAGGCGTGGGCGGCCGCACCACGGGCGACACACGCAGGCGCGGCCGCCGCGCACGCGCCTCCTCTTCGTCTGCGCTGCGGAAGAGCCGCCGGATATTCGAGTTGCTGCGCTTCGCGTGGGGCGCGGGCGCAGGCTCACGGCCCATCGCCTCCGCGTCCGCGATCGTCGGCGACGGGCCCGCGGAAGGCGGCGGCTCGGGCGTCGCGCGCGAGCGCCGCCCGCCAAGCAGCGACGAGCTGATACGCCGCCGCAGTGACGGCGGCGCGGGCGACAGCCTCGAGCGGCCAGGCTCGGCGGGCCGCCCCGCCCAGGGCGCCGCGCCCGAGTCGGGCGTGCCGCGGTCCTCCGCCTCGGAGAGCGACAGCTCGCTGATCTTTGGGCTGTGCAGCTCGTGCAGCGCCGTCGACGACAGGCTGAGGCCCAGGCCCGCGGACGGCGGCGGCGAGAGCGACGGCGCGCGCCAGCCCTCGCCCTCGTGCCACTCGGGCACGGGCGGCGTCGGCAGGTCGCGCGCCCACGCCGTGGCCGCACGCCCGTCGTCCCGGGCGCGGTGGAGGGCATGGGCATGGTGCGCTGTGCGCTGTCGGATGCGCTCCAGTGCGTCCGGGAGCGGCTGGGGCGACTCGGAGCGGAGGCGCGGCGTGGAGCGGACCTCGCGGAGGCGCGGCGCCGCTTGCGTGGCGGGCGAGATCGGGGGCGCGGTGCCTGCGTAGGACACGGACGGGGTATGGGCCTCGGCGCTCGGCGACGGCGTGTGGGCAGGCGGCGACATGAGGAGGGGCGACATGTCGTCGCGCAGGTATGGTATATCGGAGCCCAAGTCGACGGGGCTCATCAGCGGCACGCCTAGCGAGGGCCGCGTAGCGCGCGCTGTGGCGGTCGCCGGAGGCGCTGTGGGCGCCACAGGGCGGTCCAGGCGCTGCACGGGCGGGCGGTCAGGCGGCCGCGACGCCACCGCATACGCAGCAGTCCGCGGCGCATCCGTAGCGCGCGCGGCGGGGGGCACCGCGCGAGCGTGCATGGCCGCGGGTGACAGGCGCGAGCGATGCGAGACGCTCGCGGGTGGTGCCACGTGACTCGTGCGGCGGTGCTCGTCCAGGTCGTGACTATCGAGAGCGCGAGCGCTCAGCGCTACGAGCAGTGGTACTCCAGGTTCGCCGGGTTGCGGGGGATCCAGCCGTTCTGCACACCCGCGCGGTAGCTCCACTCGTCCGCACTGTGGTTCTCGACCTTCCACGTCCACATGATCCAGCCGACGCCGGCGGAGTAGGCGTCCGCCTGGATGTGGAAGTTCTTCTTCAAGTTCGCCTTGAAGCCGTCGGAGAACTGGTTGGCGTTGCCGGTGCGGCCGTCGCAGCTGCCGCGGCGCGTCGAGCCGGGGAACGTGCCGTCGTAGCGGTGGCCGAGGAAGCGGCCATTCAGGCCGGGCGCGCAGTCGGTGAACGAGGGCGACCACTCGCCGATGAGCATGTACAGGTGCTGGTTCGCCTTGGCGAAGCCGCCCTTGAGGCTGCAGTAGTAGCCGATGCGCTCGTCCTGCGACATTGCGATCGACGGCGGGTCGAACAGGCGGTACACGTGCGTGTCGATCATCACCTGCTGGTACTTGGGCACGGAGAACTTGTCGTTCCAAAAGTCGCTCTGCGCGGGGTTCTGGAACACGTCGCCAATGATCACAACGAGCTCCGAGTCGCCGTCGTGGCGGCGCACGGTGTTGTAGCCGCGCTTGTACTGGCCGTAAATCTGGTTTGCGTCGCCATTCGGCTCGTTCACGATCGAGATACCCGTCACAGCGGGGTACTCGTTCTTCGCAAACTCGGCGGCGAGCGTGTCGAGGATCTCGAGCCAGCGGCCCTCCTCCTTGTCGTTGCCGAGCCAGTTCGTGTGGTTCGTGTGGCCGCCGTGGTCGTACGGGTTCGCGCCACCCGGCACCGTGTGCAGCTCAATGATCATCTTCAGGCCGTGCTTGTTCGCCCAGTGCGCGGCCTGCTTCAGCTTGTCAAACTGGTTCAGCTTGATGTACGGCTCGCCCGGCCACGTGCGGATGCCCCAGTACGGGAACGGCACACGCACATGGTTCAGGTTGTACGACGCGATCTCGGCAAAGTCGTCTTCAGTGATAAAGTTGTCGTAGTGGTCCTGCAGGATCTGCACCGCCTTGTTGCGCGGCGTGTACGTCGCGAACGACCACTCGTCAATGACGCGGTTGTCGCCCGTCTTTTTGTACAGCGACGGCGTAATGAAGTTTTCCAACACGAGCCAGCCACCAATGCCGACGCCACGCACCTTGTCCCGGCCGTAGTTGAAGCGCAGCTTGGACGTGGCGCGCGACGCCAACACCTCGTGGCGCTCTTCCTGCTCGGCCGCACGCAGGTCGCGCACATCGTGGTGCCGCACCAGGAGAGGGTTGCGCTCGATGCCTTGCGCCAGCGCCATCGAGACCAGCAGGACAGCGGAGAGGATCGAAAAGAATGTATGGCCCACCATGTCAAACGAGAGGAGGTCGCCGAAGCAAGGATAGAGGCGTGGGGTGGGGATGTGTTTGCTGCGACGCCGCTGACGCGTGCCTGCTCCACCGCTGCACCGAGGAGGCACGCATATCCATCCTGCAGGCCATGCAGACACGTACATATGTCCGCCGGCCATGCAGCGCGGATCATGCACGCTGAGTCAGCATGACCGCCGCGCCTTGGCGTATGTGGAGGGCACCACCGCTCGCGACGCACCATGGCACTGGGCGGCCGGGCGTGGCTCGTCGGGGCGGTGGCGTGGGCATGCCTCCTGCTCGGTGCGCTTGCCCAGGGCCCCGACACTCCGCCCGTGCTGAGCACAGTGCGGCATTCGCGCGCATCCCAGGTCAAGGCGCGCACCGCGTGGCCCGATAGCGCCTCGACACTCATGTGCGTGCAGGCCCGATCGCCCCGGGGGGGGCCGTCCGACACGTCGATCTCGGTGCCGTCCGACCCGCGGTACACGCTCATCAGTGACGACTTGCTGCTGTGTGAGGTCCCATCCATGGGCGAGGGCACAGGCCACCCGAAAATGTATGCACTGCTGGGCACCGTCGTCGTGCCGGGCGGGGCGCCCCTGACCGTGCCTGAGGCGCACACGGGTGCCGCACCTGTGGCACCACGACCGTCGCTTGACGATGGCCACGCGCATGCGCCCGCCGGCGGCGCCGAGCGCGCCGAGCCACCAGGCGGCGGCGATCCACTCTTGAGCTTTGACGAGTGGAAGCAGCAGCACCTCGAGTCGGTGCGCAAGTCGCGCAAGCTCGAGCGCGAGCGCAAGCACGAGAAGGCAGAGAGCACCGTGAACGAGACCCAGGCGGATGAGGCGCCGTCGATGCCGCTCGCGCCCCCTGCACCTCACGCCACACCCAATACCACGCTGCCAGCGGCCGAGCAGGTCCTGCTGCGTGCCATGGCCGCCGAGCCGGAGCCGCCTGTGATTCTGGCACTGGAGGACGCCAGCGCGCAGCTTGCTGAGCTCAAGCACCGGTGGAACTATGCGTCGCTCGACTGTGCGGCCGTGCTGCACCAGGCGAATCCCTCAGCCAAGTTTCCCTCGGCCATCCTGAGCGAGAAAAAAGACCGCTACATGCTGTCGCCCTGCCCCCATGCTGCGCGGACGGGCGAAAAGGAGATGGCACCCGAGCGGCAGTTTGTCATTGTCGAGCTGTGCCAGCAGATCCGCGTCGATACCCTCGTGCTGGCGAACCTGGAGTTCTTCAGCAGCATCTTCAAAGTGTTCTCGGTGCGTGTGTCGCGCACGCTGCACGCGCCCGAGACCGAGTGGAAATCACTCGGCCTCTTCCGCGCGCGCAACGTGCGCGGTCCGCAGGTGTTTCAGCTGCACAGTGCGCCCGCCTCGTACTACCGGTTCCTGCGCATCGACTTTCTCGAGCACTACGGCAACGAGTACTATTGTCCTATCAGCTTGCTGCGTGTGTATGGCCGCAACGAGCGTGAAGACGCCGACGAGGACATCCTCGACGAGCTTCAGGCGATGGACGACGAGGAGGCCGAGTCGGACGCCGACGCGGCCTCGGCCGCCGACGCGGGCGCCAGAGAGGCGATACCCAGCGCCTCCCTGCGGTTCTGGGAGCACGTGTGTATTCCCGAGCCCTTTCCCGGCGTGCGCCTGCCCGAATGTGGGGCAGAGGACGCGCCCCGTGCGCCGAAAGCGGCACGCGACGCGCCGCGCGCCGCGGCGCCGACGTCGGCCGCGAGCACCGAGCGTGCGTCCGCGCCGCTCACGGCCCGGCCGACGACGACGGCGTCTGCCACGTCGGAGGCGCCGCTCCCGACGAGCGCGAGCCGTGCGACGTCGGCGCCGCTCGCGACCAGCGATGCGCCCGTGTCTAGTACGGCCACCGCGCGGCCGTCGGCCGTGAATGGCACGGCCGAGGAGCCGGACGCGCGCAAAGGCCCGGACGCCCGCGCCAAGGCGGCCAAGGCGGACAAGGCCAAGGCGGCCGAGACCAAGCCGGCCGGCAGCGAGTCGATATACCGCACCATTACGAAGCGGCTTTCGGCGCTGGAGGCGAATACGAGTCTCAGCATGCAGTTCCTGCAGCTGAACAGTGGGCAAATGCGCGATAAGATCGCCAAGCTGGAGCTCGTGCAAGAGACGCGCCTGGCCGAGCTGCTGGCCGAGCTGAACGCGACGCAGACGCAGCGCATGGAGCACCACATGGCGCAGTACCACCTGGCCCTGCAGCATGCGCTTGCCACGATCGAGTCGCAGCGGCGGCGGGCCGAGGCGGAGCGCACCGCGCTCCTTGCGCGGGTCGAGCGCCTGTCGATGGAGATGCGCACCGAGAAGCGGTGGAGTGCCGCGCAGCTGGTGCTGCTGCTCATGGTGCTGCTGATCACCGCGCTCACACGCGGCTCACGCGAGGTGCAGCGCGGCGACGGTGCGCCGTGGCGGATCACGATGCCGCCGCGCGAAGCGCCTCCGCTGTTCCAGACGCCCATGTCGCCGCCTGCGGAGGATGAGCAGGACGAGGATGCGCCTGTTTCGCGGGCGGAGACCGGGGCTGCGCGTGTGCCGCCGCGGCCTGTGGCCTCGCTCAAGTATCCGCGGCGCACCTGGGCGTCGACGCCGTCGCCTCGGGGCGTCGTGCGGCGTGGGCGCACGCCGCGGCGGCCCGATGGGCGACGGGCGTCGGTCCCGGGCGTGACGTGGCGGCCCGCGTCGGTCTCGAGTTCGCGAGACGATGAGAGTGAGTAGTATGTACAGTTATACGGACGATGCGCTTGGCGCGTCCTGGGTGGGCCGCGGCACGCGGAGGGGCTCCTCGTACAGCGCCTCGTAGCCGGCCATGAGGCCGAACAGGAGAAAGAGGGCAGCGCCGCCCAGTGTCAGGTGGCGAAGGCTGAGGTGCCGGGCTAGGAGGGCGCCGGCCACTACGGCCACGACGATGCAGGCGAGGTGCGCGAGGGAGGTGCCGATCGCGACGATCGCGACGCGGTGCGTCGCGGCGAGGGCCATGGTTGTGATCTGACTGCGATCGCCCCACTCGCCGAGGAACGAGAGGAGGAAGGCCTGCGAGAACACTGGACTGACGAGCAGGCCACAGAGGTTGCGGGCGCCCTCGACGGCGGTGCCGCGCCGCGGCTCGTGGCGCTCCGTCGCCGGGGCGTCGGTGTCGGCGCGCTCCAGCCGCTCGAGCTCGTGGTCCTCTTCGTCCGCGCAAATGTCGTCCTGGGCCTCCTTCCACTCCTCGTCCATCTCGTCGCCGGTCATGTGCAGGCCCTGGTACAGCGCGACGAGGCCAAAGCCGACAAAGAGGGCGGCCGAGATCCAGTGGGCCATGCGCTGCGAGAGGAGCGCCGGGAGCAGGGCGCCCAGGAAGCTCGACAGTGTCGACATGCAGATCATCGCGAGCCAGCAGCCCCAGAACACGGTCGTGGGCGAGTGCCGCATCGCGAGGATCGCGCACGTCAGGAAGGTCTTGTCGCCGAGCTCGCTAAACTGCGGTCAGCCACGTACACGCACGGCCGTGATGGAAAAGCTCTTGGCGAGGCCATGGGCGTCGTCCCACGTAAGATGCCAGCGCGCAGCGGGCAGGTACGCCCACGCGTGCGCGATGCTCACTGCGTCGCCGCTGGCCATGGTCAGGCGCGAGGCGGTGGCGCGGCGCGAGGCGAGGCGACCACGTGATATAGCTACAGATGCTCCGGCGACGCGCGCATGGGTATCGCCTCGTCGAACGCCGGCATGGAGCTCGCGCGTGTGTGCGTGCGCCGCATGGTCGGGCGGCGGCTGATGCTGGAGGTGCGGCCATATAGGTCGTCGCTTGTGCTGACTCGGCGCGGCGCGTCCTGGCGCGTGTCGTGGTGCTCGATGTCGGTGGGCAGCATGACAGCGCGATCGATGGCGTTCGGCAGGTTGCGGTGGCGGCCACGGAGCATGACGGCGATAGTGACGAGCTTGGACAGGACGGTCATGTCGCCGGCGAGCGATGTCGGCTTGCCGTTCGACGCGCCGGTGCTCAGGCCGACGGTGCCGTAGGCGGACACTTCTTCGTACACGATGTTGAAGATGTTCATGGAGGGAAACTGGCCCGAGGTGATCTTGGTTTTCTCCGCGAGACACACGATCCAGATCACGAGAATGAGCCACCAGAGGTCGTACGCGAGCTGCTTGCGAACGTGCACGGACAGGAAGCGGCCCCACACGACGCGCCCCTCTGGCGACTCGAATCCGACGTCGCTGCCGTCCTCGTCCTCATTGTCGGCGACAAAGATGCTGCGGTTCTCGTACACGTTCGTGCTGCGCACCGCCATCATGACCGGGAACGCGGCAATGTACATCATCAGCATCTCCAGGAGCTGCTCGGCCGGCGCGAGGTCCACGATCGAGAAGATCTGCATGCCCGAGGAACGCGTCGAGACGGACTGGAAGAGCGACGCAAGCACCCACGTGCCGTTGCTGGCAAAGGCGTGGCGCAGGTCCAGGTCGCACACCATGAGCATGAACCAGTCGAACACGTTGAGCACGAGCAGCACGAAGAGCAGGAACCACGTGTTCTCCGCAGGGAATAGATACAGAAAGCAGCGGCGGGGGTGGTCCAGCAGAAAGCGCAGCGTCTCGTACGTGCGCGAGCGGCGCGACACACAGCGGCTCAGCAGCCAGATGACGAAGCGCAGCATGATGGGGAAGCCCGTGTTGCCCACGAGGATGAGCGCCATGGCGGGCAAGATCACCATGTAGCTGCTCGTCAAGCCGCCGCCCATGCTGTTGTCCGAGAGCATCAGGCCCGTATTGGTCATGGCGCTCACAGTCATGAAGATCGAGAACCACGTCGGGTTGTGCGGCGGCTTGGGCTGCTCCTCCAGCACCGCGCGGTACGCCGTGGCGGCCGGCGACGACATGTAGGGCGCGACGAGCAGGATCACCACACTCACGCACACGAACCAGTACACGGGGACCAGCCACGCCAGCATGTTCAGCGCGCGGTACTCGACGCCACCCAGCTCGTTGCGCTGCGCCAGGGTGAGGTTGTGGAAGTGCGAGTTGCCCGTGACCGTCGCGTCAAACGTCAGGTACGGCGCGAACTGCCGGCCGTGGGCGTGCTCGAGGTCGTCGTCCGTGCGCGCCGGCTGCATCGTCGTCATCGTGCGCACGGCCGGCACCGTCAGGCGCTCGCGCATGCGCGACACATGCAGGAGCGAGACGAGGTAGTCCCACGGCGACGGGAAGCCACCCAGGCCCCGGTCGCGCTTCACCGTGAGCGTGCGGCGCAGCGCAGCGCCGGGCAGCTCATACAGCTGCGTGTTCTGCCGGCGCGACTCGGTCTCGTCCCTGTCCCTGTCCCTGACCGCGTCCAGGTCCTCCGCGTCCGCCGCGAGCGTGTGCGCATGCACGGACAGCGGCAGCCCTTCCACGTCGTTCGCGTGCCCGAGCGCCGGCGGGTCCGTGTTGGCCCGTGCGATCTCCGGCGACTCGTCCACCTGCGCGGGCGGCAGCTCGCGCAGCGCCTCTGGCGCCTCTGGCGCCTCTGGCGCCTCCAAGCGCACCGTCTCCGTCGGCTCAGCAGGCGCCGACGGCGACTGCAGGATGCCGGGCAGCGGGGCGTCCGTGCCGGGCACGGGGTGCTCGACCCTGGTGTGCTGGCCCATCGGGTTCACATGCACGGCGGGGCCCTGCACGCGGTGGATCATGCCCGCATGCAGCTTGGGACGCGTCTTTTTCGGCTCGCCTTTTTCGTGGGGCGCCTGGCCCGGCCCCGGCGGCGCGCCGTGGTCGCCGAGGCCGAACCAGCGGCGAACTCGCGACCACTCGGCGTCGCGCTCCTGGTGGTGGCGCACCTCGGCGTCCCGGATCCGCGCCTGCATCGTCTTGCTGCGTTCCAGCTCCCTGTCGAAGTGCTTCCGGAAAAAGTGTCGGCGCACGAGCACGGTCGTCGTGCTGACAATGACCAGGTTCCCCCCGAACATGAGGAAAAATAGGATCACCTGCTGCCACACTGTCAGCTGACTTACGGGGTATGTGACCAGGCCCGTCATCGTCACGGCGGAGAAGGCGAGGAACAAACAGTCGACGTACGGCACGTAGTGGTCCCTGGGGTTCGAGGCGTACAGCATGGCCGACCAGAACATGCCCATGACGAAAAAGTACAGCAAGTGCACACGGAAATAGTTGAGGTATACATGGCAGAATCGCTGTACAGGCGCCACCAGCCTGCCCCAGCCGCCCCTACGGAGTTTCATACAGCCTCACGGCGGTCCGACACGCGCCGCCCCGTGTGTGCTCACGTGACTACGTCGACCCCGGGCGCGCGTCGTTCGTCTCGCGCGCGCGGGGGTGGTCGGCGGCGCGCGGGGCGGCCTCGTACACGATCTGCGCGGGGCCGCTGCGCTGCGCGACGCGCGCCTCGCCCCGGAAACCCAGGAACGAGAGGCGCGTGCGCGCGCCGCCGAGGCTGCCGGGGATGTACAGCGTGAGCGCCTGCACGTCGGGGAACCGCGCCGCAAGCAGCGGGATCTCGACGACCTCGGACGTCTCGGGGACCGACGTGAGCTTCTGCGTCGGCGGCGGCGACTCGTCGGCGGCGTCGTCAAAGTCGAGCGACTCGGCGTTCTTGTACAGGTGCACGGCGCGCGGCGTCGCGCCCCCCGGGCCACTGCGCAGCAGCAGCGCCCGCACGCGCACACTGCCCGTGAACGGCACAGTGATCAGCAGCTCGTCGTCGACGTCCGACTCGAGCACGTGCGTCTCGTCGAGGCGCGCATCGTACGGCTTGACGACCCGCGCGGCGGACCCCGCCTCGCGCTCGTTCAGGGCGGTGATCCTGTCACGGTCCACGGCAAGGTACAGCAGGTCCTGCTGCCCCTCCCCCGGCTTCACATGGTCTGCATCGTCGTGGCGGTGCTCGTGGCTGCACCCGGCCATGGTGGCGGAAGACGACGGGCGCGCCTCCACGGACCAGGAGGCGCATGCTGATTGGCTGCCTATCTCTCCGCCAGGGGCCCCGCCCCCCCCGGCAGCCGCTGGGCTACCGCGGCGCGGTGGCCCCGGTTCTTCAGATGGATCTCAAAGTTGGCCAGTGACTCGCCCGGCCCCGGCTTGTACACCTTGCCAGGGCAGTCAAAGCACCGGATGCGCCAGCGGTCACTGTCGCCCAGCGCCTCGGGGTGCGCACGCGGCAGCACCTCGAACCGGTCGTGGGTATACTTGGCGCGGCATGCCTCCACGGCCCGCAGCAGCCACGCCGGCGCCGCCACGCCGTCGTCGTCGCTGTCACTCGCGAACGACACGCCCGGCTCGTCCGCGGGCAGGGCCTCGCCGTCAGCCGCATCCGCCGGCGCCGCCGGCGCCGCCGGCAGACCGAGTCGCTTTTGGTGCACGGCCGCATCGCGCGTGTAGGCCACGCCAGGCACGCGCCGGTGCCGATGGAAGTACTTACCGCAGGGACCACAGAGCGTCTTTTCGCCCGCCGGCCCCTTGCGCCGCGCCGCCGTCAGCACGCCCGGCACACCACAGTTGGCACAGTGCCACACACCGTCGTGCATCGTCGGCTGCTGCCGCTCCAAGTCCTCGGGCCGGACGCCGCGCATCGGCCCTGCGGGCTCGCGCGGCGCCATGCGCGCCGCCTCGATACTGGCCGTCGCCGCCGCCGCGTCGCCCGCTGATGGCACCGAGAGCGCCGCCGTCGCCACGGCCGCGCCATGCACGCCCGATGGCTCGCGCGGCGCGTGCGCGAGCGGCCACGCGCCCCCCGGCGAGAACAGCGGCGCCGCACGGCGGCCGCCGCCGAGTCCGCCCGGGTACCGAAAGTGCATATCGTACCACTCGGTCTTCGGGCGCTTCGCCACGCCGCCGTCGGCCTCCGACGGCGGCGTGGCGTCACGCAGCCCCGCCAGACTCGCAGCCGCCGCGGCCGCCGCGCGCCGCGCCTGCGCGGGGCGCTCGACCTCGGGCGTCGCGCCTTGGAAGCCCCACAGCGGGACCGAGCGCAGCGTCCGCTGCGGCTCAAACGCCTCGACGGCCGCGCCGCGCCGGCCCTTGGTCTGGCGGCGCTTGCGCCGCAGGTCGCGCTCGTGCTCGCGCTCCATCTGGAACACCTCGGCGGCGCTCAGCTGCACGAGCTTCGGCGTATAGGCGTCGACCGTCTCGCGCGCGCGCGCGAGCGCATGCGGCGCGACGGCCGGCAGGAATGTGTCGCGCACGTCGCGGTCCATGCTCGCGAGCTGGTTGTACGGGTAGCCCAGCAGCGAGAGCCAGCGCCAGTGCCCGCTCACCTGCTCGCGGATCGCGTGCGCGACTGCCGTCGTGAACTCGCCCGCCAGGCCCAGGTCGCTCGTGAACGCCGCGGCAAAGCGCTCCGCGGCCTGGTCGTCCGCGGCGAGGTCCCACTCAAACTGGTCGAGCAGGTGGACGCCGCCCACGAGGATGTCTAGCTTGATAAGGATGCGCAGCTCGTCCTGCGGCGCCTCCGCGGCGGGCGTCTCGTTCGCGGGGGCCTCGGCGGGTGGGGCGGGCGCCGGCGCCGCGGCCGCGGCCGCCTCATGCAGCACGGTCGACCGCCACTGCGCCCAGGCGCGCTCCGCGCTGGCATCGAGGCGGCCGCGGCCGACGCGCTGCGCGTCGCTCTCCGGCGCCACGACCTGGAGGGACAGCGACGTGGCATACTCGCTCACCTGGAGCTGGACGGCGCCCTTGATGAGCTCCACAAACACCTGCGGCGGCAGTCCGACGTCGTCGCACAGGGCGTGCGCAAATGCCTCGAGCGTCGCGTCGTCGTCGGCGGCATTCCACACGAACGTGTCGCGGAACTTGAACGGCTCGTGCTCCAGGTCGAGGCGGATCGGCACGAGCGTCGCTGGCACGGCCGCAATGCGCGCGGCGCCTGCCGCGCGTGCACTGCGCGCCACGGCCTCGCCGCGCTTGGCGCGCTGCGCGGGGTACACAAGCTGCAGCGGCTCGGTGCGTGCGTGGGGCGCGTCTGCGAGCGCCGACTTTTCCCACCACGCGAGCGGCCGGTCCGCGCGCATCGCGAGCGCCATGCGCGTGTGCAGCTCCGTCTGCATGGCCTGCTCCTGCGTCGCGCGCCGCTGCGCGGCGTGCGCGTCCTTCTCCATCAGCGTGCGCAGCGCGTCGACGTCCGCCGCAGGCAGATCGGCCCACTCATCCGCCTCTGTGCGCGAGAGCCGGGTCAGCCGGGTATTTTGGGGCGTCACGGGCTGCCCGACCGCGGACGCCGCAGGCGGCGCGCCGCCATCGACGAGTGGCCTGCCAGGCACGNAGCGTCCTCGCCCCGAGAGGCTCGGGCGCGCCCAGGTACGAGGGCGCGATGGTGGTCATGCCAGGCGCGCCGGCCGACGCGTCCATGGCCATGCCCCCCGCTGCGGGGGGCGGGCGGATCATCGAGAGGGCGCCGGGGATCGCGGGGGCCGCCAGGGTGCTTGCTGGCCCTGGCGGGCGCACGTACAGCGCCGACGGAGCGGGAGCCGGAGGCGCACCCCCCGGCGTGCCGGCCTGCGTGCCAGGCTTCTGTGTTCCGGCGTCCCAAGGGGCGTCCTGGTCACTCGGCGCGCGGAACATAGCTCGCGCTCCGTTCAGCGAGGGGCTGACGCGCTGGGCGTGGCGCTCGCGGACCGCGGGTCATCATCACGTGATGAAGCTATGGCACTACGGCGCGGCGTCGTTCTGCCGCGCGCGGCGGCGGCGGCGCTGGCTCTTGTCCCAGGCCTCGAGGGCCGCGCGGCGGCGGCGGAGGCCGTCTTCGCCTGCCTTGCTGAGCACGCCCAGCACGAGCTCGGCGACGCGCGGCGAGTCGTCGTTGGCGGGAATCGCGTAGGTCACGGCGCGTGGGTCGACGTTGGTATCCACGATGGCCATGGTCGGCACGTTCGATTGGGTCGCCTCGCGCAGTGCATTCTCATTTTCTGTGGGGTTCAGCACGATGACCAGGTCGGGGCGGTACTGCAGCGTCGCGAGCTGCGTCATGTTCGGCGCCGCCTGGTCGTGGTCCTCGGCGCGGCGCGAGCGCTGCACGCTGTACTGCGTCGCAAACGACAGCAGCTTCGGCGCGTTCGTCAGGACGCCGGGCATCCAGCGGTCGGTGCTCACGTGGAAGCCGTTCGCGCCGAGGCGCTCGACGGCCGCGCGGATCGGCGCGCGCAGGTGGGGCCGTGTCCCGACGATCAGGATCACGCCGTCGTTTTCCGTGATCTGGCGCACGACGAGCGCCGCGCGGCGCAGCGCCGGGAGCGTCGCGCGCTCCACGTCGATGATGGCCATGCCGTGGCGGTAGCCGTACAGCAGGGGCTCGTAGCTGCGCTTCACGTGCTGCTTCGCATGGCCCTGCTGCGCGGTCGCGGCGAGCAGGTGCGAGAGCGTGAGCTGGTGCGCGGCCACGGGCTGCGTGCGCAGCTTGAAGGGGCGGAACGACGAGTCGCGCGTCTGCGTGCTGGCGAGTCCGGCCAGGTCGCTGAGCATGTGGTGGCGCATGCGGCGCACGTCGCGCTCGAGCGCCTGCTCGGCGGCCTCGGGCGCGCTCGCTGCGAGCGCCGCGCGGGTATGGGCCTCGCTGGCCTGCGCTGTGGCCTCGTCGGCCTGCGCGATGGGAATGGGCTCTTCGGGGATCTGGAACACGGCCGACTCGCCCGGCTGCGACGCGAACGTGCGCAGCGTGGCCGGCACGCGCACCAGGCGGCGGAGGAGGCGCATGCGGTCCGTAGGAGCGGCGGCGGCGGACGGCGGCGGCGGCGGGGTCTTCGCAACCTCGGCCGAGCTTCGGCCGAGTCGCGCCGCAGTCGGCCTGGCGAGGTGCAGAAAAAAAGCCGCCTGGCTGCGAAGAACCGGCGGCCCAGCGGGCGGTTTTCCCACGGAACTCGATCCACACCATGTCGGCGGAAGTACCTGCTACGAACGACTCGAACGTCTACGAGGGTGCCATTGGTATTGGTGCGTATACGGGGCGCCTATCTGACGCATGCAGACCTCGGTACCACCTACTCGTGTGTCGGCTGGTGGACCAACGAGCGTGTCGAGATCATCGCGAACGACCAGGGCAACCGCACGACGCCTTCGTACGTCGCGTTCACCGAGAGTGAGCGTCTGATTGGTGATGCGGCCAAGAACCAGGCGGCGATGAACCCCCGCCAGACTGTGTTCGACGCCAAGCGCCTGATCGGCCGCCGCTTCGACGACCCCGACGTGAAGAAGGACATGCAGCACTGGCCCTTCACGGTCATTGACAAGGACGGCAGCCCCTACATCCAGGTCGACTACCTCGGCGAGACCAAGCAGTTCGCGCCGCAGGAGATCTCGTCGATGGTCCTGCTCAAGATGAAGGAGATTGCGGAGGCCAAGATCGGCAAGGAGGTGAAGAAGGCCGTGGTCACTGTGCCCGCCTACTTCAACGACTCGCAGCGTCTGGCGACGAAGGATGCTGGTACGTACGGAGCCCGCTGCGCGACGATTATTCCGAAATATTCCATGCTAAGTCTGATTCCTGAGGACAGGCCTATTCGGCATTTTATGAGCGCAGCGGCGCGCGCTAGAGCAGACTGACCGACAGGTTCGATTGCCGGCCTCGACGTGCTGCGTATCATCAACGAGCCCACCGCGGCCGCCATCGCGTACGGTCTCGACTCCAAGTCGAGCCAGGAGAAGAACGTGCTCATCTTCGACCTGGGCGGTGGTACCTTTGATGTGTCGCTGCTGAACATCACGGGCGGTGTGTTCGCCGTCAAGGCCACCGCCGGTGACACGCACCTGGGTGGTGAGGACTTTGACAACGCGCTGCTCGAGCACTTCAAGAAGGACTTTGAGCGCAAGAACAAGGTCGACATGTCGGACGACGCCCGTGCGCTCCGCCGTCTGCGCAGCGCGTGCGAGCGCGCCAAGCGCACGCTCTCGAGCGTCACGCAGACCACCGTCGAGGTCGACTCGCTCTTCCAGGGCATCGACTTCCAGGCGAACATCACGCGTGCCCGCTTCGAGGAGATCAACGCGGCTGCCTTCAAGGGCACGCTCGAGCCTGTCAGCAAGGTGCTCAAGGACGCCAAGATCCCCGCCGACAAGGTCGACGACATTGTGCTCGTCGGCGGCTCGACTCGTATCCCCAAGATCCAGTCGCTCGTCTCGGAGTTCTTCAACGGCCGCCAGCTGAACAAGTCGATCAACCCCGACGAGGCCGTCGCGTACGGTGCCGCCGTCCAGGGCGCCGTGCTCACGAACCAGACCAGCGACAAGACCGCCGACCTGCTGCTGCTCGACGTGGCGCCGCTGTCGCTCGGTGTGGCCATGCAGGGCGACGTGTTCGGTGTGGTGGTGCCCCGCAACACGCCCATCCCGACCAACAAGACCCGTGTGTTCACGACCGTCGAGGACAACCAGACCCAGGTCACCTTCCCCGTGTACGAGGGTGAGCGCACGCAGTGCAAGGACAACCGTCTGCTCGGTGAGTTCGAGCTCACGGGCATTCCCCCGATGCCCCGCGGCCAGGCGGAGCTGGTGTGCACCTTCGAGGTGGACGCCAACGGTCTGCTCAAGGTCTCGGCCATGGACAAGGCCTCGGGCCGCAAGGCGAACATCACGATCACCAACTCGGTCGGCCGCCTCAGCTCGACCGAGATTGAGCAGATGATCAAGGACTCGGAGACGTTCAAGAACGCCGACAAGGAGTTCCAGGCCAAGCACGACTCGCGCAACGACCTCGAGGCGTACGTGCACTCGGTCGAGAGCACCATCTCGAACCCGGCCGCCACCCTCAAGCGCGCTGCGAAGATCCAGGTCGAGCAGGAGCTCGCCAAGGCGCTCGAGCTGCTCGAGCTCGAGGACGCCTCCGCCGACGACTACCGCCGCTGCTCGCTGCGCCTCAAGCGCGCCGTGCAGAAGGGTCTCTCGGGTGGCCGCTAAGCACGAAAAGACTATAGATTCGTTACCAGCGTAGCTAGGGCGCTCCTCGGCGCCGCACACAGTGCGTCCCACGAGCCCGTTTCGACGATCCGCCCCTCGGCCAGCACCAGCAGCCGGTCGCACCGCTGCATCACCGCAGGGTCGTGCGTCACGACGACGGCCGTCACAGGGCGCATCGCCTCGCCCCACAGCGTCGCAAGCACAGCATCCCGCGCCGCGGCATCCAGCGCCGACGTCGGCTCATCCAGCAGCAGCGCTCGCACACCCGGCCGCGCCAGCGCACGCGCCAGCGCCACTCGCTGCGCCTGCCCCCCACTCAGCTCGCACGCCGTCCCGAGCGTCGTGCCGTACCGCGCGGGCAGCGCCTCGATCATCGCCGCCGCATGCGCGCGCTGCGCCGCCGCTTCCAGCGCAGGCCGCGCGAGCGAGGACCCGGCCGCGATGTTCGACGCAATCGACGTGGGAAAGAGCACCGGGTGCTGCTCCACGACGCCCAGCCGCCGCCGCACGCTCGCGGCATCGAGCTCATGCAGCACATGGTCATCGAGGAAAATGACGCCGTGGCTCGGCTCGTACAGCCGCGCAAGCAGCGCGAGCAGCGTCGTCTTGCCGCTGCCCGAGGCGCCTACCAGCCCCACCTTCTCGCCCGCCTCGATACGCACACTCACGTCGTGCAGCGGCGCGGCGCCTCCCGCACAGTATGCAAACGACACATGCTGCAGCTCCCAGGCGCCGCTCCACGCGTCGCATGGCGTCCCGCCCGCCTCCGAGGACGGCGCTCCCCGCGCGCAGAGCGCCTGCACACGCGCCGCCGCAGCCCGGCAGTGCGCCGCGGCCGGTAGCGCCATGGCCGTGCTCGCCGCGTACGAGAGCGAAAACACGAGGGGACTCAGCACCTGCAGCACGCGCGAGAGATCGTAGGTGCCGCGCACGAGCAGCACGGCACCGACCGCATAGAGCACGGCCTCGGCGCTGTACATGAGCGCCTCGCCGAGACCCGCGCCCAGCGCAATGACCGTCGATGTCCGCTGCCCCGCCTCGTACGCTGCCGCACACGCGCTCGCGGCCGCGCGGTGCAGAGGCTCGTCGGCGGCCACGGCGCGCGCGGCCCGCACATGCTGCACATACTCAAACACGCCCTCGCCCGCGGCGGCGCGCGCGACGACCGCGCGGTGCTCACGGCGCGCAAGCCAGGCGCCGTGCACGCCCATGAGCAGAGCGCAGGGCGGCACCAGCGCCAGTACACAGAGCGCGAGCTGCCAGCCTGCAGCGAGGGCCCACACCCACGTCCCCAGCGTGAGCGCGAGCACCATGGCGCCCTGGCCGAGCAGGTCGCCGACGAGCGCGTGCAAGTCCTGCACGTCCTTGGTCAGCGTGCTCGCGAGCGTGCTCGGCGCATGCGCTGGCGCATCGAAGAACGCACAATCCTGGCGCAAGAGCCGGTGCATCTGCGAGTTGCGCAGCTGCTCGATCCACCGTGCCGCGAGGCCCTCCATGCCGGCATGGCGCACGCCCCTGAGCAGGCCATCGCCGAGCGCGACGCCCGCTGTCGCAGCGACCATGCGGCCCAGCGAGGCGCGCGTCGGCTGCGCCACGGCCAGGATCACCTGCGTGAGGCACAGGCTAAAGGCAGGCACGGTGAGCCCTGACGCCACACTCACGGCCGCGCCGAGCGCCAGCGCGGCGCGGTGCGGCATGGTGCGCCACATCCACGCGAGGAGCTGGCAGTTCGAGGGGCCCCGCTGCACTGCGTCGCTCGATGCACTCGCCTCCTGGACGGCCTGCGCCGGCGCGCCGAGCGACGAAGCCTGCTCGTCCGCACTCGCGCAGCTCCAGAGCGACGCCGCGCTCTGGCGCGTGGGCGGCCGGGTAGGCATCGTGCACAGCGTGCCGTGCTGCGCCACACGGCCCTCGGCCAGCACATACACGTAGGCGTCGCCAGGGATGCGCGCCACGTCGTGCGTGATGACCACCGTCGTCCGATGCGCGCGCCACGTCTCGATGGCACTGAACACGGCGGACGCGGCTGATGCATCGAGCGCGGATGTCGCCTCGTCCAGCACAAGCACGCACGGATCGGCCAGCAAGGCACGTGCGACGGCGAGGCGCTGCTGCTGTCCGCCGCTCATCGCCTGCCCGTGCGCGCCGACGGGCGTGTCGAGGCCGAGCGGCCAGGAGCGCACCGTCTCTTCCATCCTCATCGCACGGAGCACGGCCCAGAGCCGGTCGTCGGGGACCGCCGCGCCACCGGGGAGCAAGTTGTCGCGCACACGCCCACGCAGCAGGAACGGCTCCTGGCGCACCGTCATGACCTGCCGCCGGTACCAGGGCAGCGGGAACGCACGCACGTCCTGCCCGTCCAAGCTCACGCGCCCGTACTGCGGCGTGTACAGCTGGGATACGAGTGCGGCCAGCGTGCTCTTGCCACTCCCACTCGCGCCGACGACGTACGTCGTCTCGCCGGCCGGGAACACGAGCGAGGCGCCCCGAAGCGCGTACATCTCGGGTCGAGCGGGGTACGCCATCCACACATGCTCGATCGCCAGGTCGCCCAGCACCTCGGGCTTGGGCGCGGCGCGCTGCGCCGACACGCGCTCGCCGCCTACGCGGCTCTGCTGCACGCCCAGCAGGCGCACGGCCGCTGTCATGCCGCGGTCCAGGCCCGCCGCGCGTGTGAGGATCGTCTGGACTTGGCCCATGCTCACGAGACACGCGAGGAACGTGCTGAGCACGACGGATGCGTCTGCGTGCCCCTGGCGGACCAGCAAGCTGCCGTAGCCAAAGCCCTGCACAAACGTCAGGAGGCTGAGTGTGGAGCCGACGCCGAGCCGCAGGCCCAGGAGGGCGGCCCACCGCTCGTACGCGCGGCGGCACCGCGCTGCACATGCGCGGAACCACGCCTCCTGCTCCTCTTCCCACGTATACACTTTGACGGTGCGGATCGCTGCCGTGCTGCGCTCGGCGTACGCAGCCAGCTGCACGCTCTCGTCGCGCGCTTGCATCTCCCACGGCACGGCATAACGCGTGATGACGGCGGTGACCACAAAGATCAGCGGCACCGTTGCATATATCACGAGCGTCAGCTTCCAATGGCGCGAGAGGGCGAAGCCTGTGGCCGCCAGGACGGTCGCTGCATGCCGCAGTAGCCCCCCCGTATGGATCCCCATGGCCAGGCGCACCTCGTCCGTCTCGGTCGCAAAGAGCGACATGGCGCCCGCGGCGCCGGTGTCGCGCTGCCCGACGCCCATGCCCATATCGAACCACGCCGTGGGCTTGGCGTGGATGGCTTGGAGCGTGGTCGTGCGCCAGGCCTGCGCGCCGCGCTCGCCGAGCAAGAGCCACAGATAGGTCTCGAGGCCTCGCAGCACCAGTGCTGCTGCAGCGAGGCCCACGAGCGCCACGGCATCGCGCTCCACCGCCGAGAGCAGGTCCGACGCGGCGGTGGTGCCCGGCTGATAGTGCGCGAGCGCCTGGAACGCGCGGCCGACGACCAAGGCCATGCTCATGGGAATGCCGCCACACAGGAGCGCCAGCAGGGAGCCAGGGAGCCCGAACAGAAGCAGGTCGATGCGCTTCACGGGCCGGTACAGCGCACGCCAGGTGCGTTGGATCGGCGGCGTGACGATTCGCTGGGCCTTTTCGTCGGGGTCTTCCAAGCTCGCTAGGCCCTTTTCTACGTCGACCAGGTCCGGCGACGTCTCAGGTGTCCAGCTAGCGAGCGTCGCCGAGTCGTGCGTGTGTGCGGCGCTCGTGATACTCCATT
Organism: Malassezia sympodialis ATCC 42132; assembly: GCF_000349305.1. Lineage (NCBI taxonomy): Eukaryota > Fungi > Basidiomycota > Malasseziomycetes > Malasseziales > Malasseziaceae > Malassezia > Malassezia sympodialis. Next base: position 48,394 of record NW_017387821.1, on the reverse strand, counting down.
TCGCCGTCGACAGGACACTATCCGTCGCAGATGCATCTGTATCGCCAATCTGCGAGAGTCGTAGGGGCGCGAGTTTGTGATCCGGCGCCATCCCACGCCGATCATTGCGGCGGGGTCACCATTTAACTCAGCGCGCTGCCTGACGCATGTCTTTGTTATTCTCACAGCGGTCCCACAAAGCCGCTTGTCGTGACTGCAACTCCACATGTTGCAGCGGCACACCAATCATAAACAATACAAAATCAGGGACAAAAGTCCCAGCAAATTAAACCATGACCTACGTGACCAAACTAGCCAGTTCTTGCCGCAACCATTAGGGCCAAGTCTGGAATCCGAGGAAGATATATTGAGTGAGTGGTATCATAATAAAAGCAAGATGGAGCGTGTTTACGCCTTGTTCACAACCGTCTCATCTGCCGCAACTGCGCGCGGCACCCTTTCCGTCTGGTTGTCGTACGCAATCGAGTAGTACACAGCCGTAATACCGTTGGCCATAGCGAGAACGAGGTAACCAGAGCCGATCGCCGTGACACTCTTGTATGGCAGGTCCACCAAATAGATCGTAGCACTCGTCGCGATAGAAGCCAGCACCAATCCGGCGGTAGAGAGCACAATCACCAGCATGTGCAGGCGCAGCTTCGAGAACATTACAACAGGCATGAGGAACACCAGCAGCAGCTCGGCCCAAATGGCCATCCAAACCACACGCAGCAGGTTACCAAAGTCCAGCAACGGAGGTTGGTTTAGCAGCTTGAACACATCCTCGTGTTCGGCGTAGGTCTGCGCAATAAATGCCGTGAACCAGCCACAGAATTGCAACAGGTACGCAAAGCCGATGATGATAAGCTCGGAAGGAGCCCTGGAGGTAAGCAAGCGTCTACACATACATGGAGTTCAGGGACATAGGCATGACGAAGAGGTTTGGTACACAGGAGGTTATTGCCACCGGGCCTACAGTGCGCGTACATTTATAGTAAACACCCCGGCCATGTCGATCCCATTTTCTCTGCAAGGCATTCTAACGAAACTCGAGGCGTGCGCGAATGAAATTGAGACACTTCGTGCCAGGGCGGCCACACATCCCCGGATTAGTTCATTTTGGCAGGAAGTGGAGCTAAATGGGGGTCGGCCCATCGGCGGACTTGGGCAAAGTGGCGTGATCCAAATCGGTTGCTTCCTAAGAAAGCAACTGGGTCACCTGCTTTTGATACATTCCTTCCTAGAGAGTTTAAAACCTCGGGTCATTCGTCGCGTCCCCGAAGAACATGCCTTTCTGAATTCTTGGCAAGAAGAGATGCGGCGCTCCCCTCTTCGGCAGGTCGTCCCAGAGTCATAGGCAGAACCATGTACAACTACAATGACAATTTATCTATGAATGAATCGGCACGGACGCCGAATTGCGAGGTATCACCGTGGACTTAGGGCGGCGGCATCGCGCTCGGCAGGGCTGGCATACGGAAAGACTCATTGACTTCGTACGCCGGTACCTGCTTGGCCGGAACCTCCAGCCCATAGTGCCCGGGCATGGGCGGCGCGGGCGCATACAAATTCGAAATTGGGCTGTTGAGGGACAGTTCAGAGAGTGATGTTGAAGGCGTGGGCCGAAGGCTGGACGCCATCGAGTTGGGGGTGGCCATGGACAAGGCCGATGCATTGTTGGTCGTGTAGAAGAAGGACCACAGCGGATGTGATGGACTGGCTTGCGGTTCCGCCCTGTGTGTGTATGTGGGGGTGTAGGGCACGGCGGACGGGGCACTGCCCACGGAGGCAGACACCGAGCGCTGCGCGGGCATCGACGAGCGCAGATGCGCACGGGCTGAGCGCTGCAGGCCCGTGGCGCTCCACTCCGAGCTCTCGGAGCGGTGGTGCCGCGTCGTGGTGGCGGCCGAGATGGCCGCCTGAGAGGGATGCGTCCAGTAGTCGGGCTTGAGCGACATGCACCGACGGTGCGTCTTGCGGCGCGCATGGGAGTGCGACCCGGTTCGAGGCGGCGTGCGCGGAGCACTTGGGCTGGTCGAGGGCACCGGGAAGCGTGTGCGCTTCAGATCCTCCAGTGTCACCGCCGGTGCGCCGTACCTTTCGAGTTCAGCTGCAAACTGGACCATTTCGTCGGGCAAGATGCGCAGGTGCAGGTCCAGGTAGCCAAAGAGCTCGCGCTCCATCTGGTTGATCTCGCGCAGGCTGAACAAGTTCTGCCCCACGATCACCCAGCTCTTGTTGTTGTACGAGTCATCGCATAGCGTTTTGCAAGCCAGCATGTAGGCGGAGATGAACAGCCGGTGGCCCGAGGAGCCGCGCGCCACCGGGAATCGTGTCTTGAGCCGCTTGAGGAGCAGCAGGGCCGAGTACATGACCGCCATGGGAAGCTTCGTGCGGTACAGGGCGTAGGCGATGAAGTAGGACAGGCGCGGCGCGACCGTCCTGTCTGCGGACGGGGCCTCCACGGTCGCGGCCATCGAGTCTCGAGAGCAGGCGAACATGTCCATGAGCATGCGCTCTGCCACCTCCGACATGATGCGATGGCCGTAATACCGGTCCTCCGGCAAGGCGTGCTCCGAGGCGCTTTTGGGGATGCGCATCGCTTGCGACTCCAGGTCCGGCGCGCGTGGTGCGTGGGCAACCGCAGAGGCAGCGTCGGCCATGGTCGTATAGATAGGATGGGCCCCAGCGCTTCCACACGACAATGGGCCCCAGCTTGGAAGAACAAACCCGACGGCGTCACAAAGCCATCTTTTCTTCCCCTGCAAGTGCGTACAGCCCAATTCGGCGCCCCATCCCCCTCCTGCGTTTCCCTGGCATACCTCCACTTCCTTATGCGGCCCGCACAGGGCCTGGGGGGGTATGTTTAGTCAAACCACGCAGGGTGATCTCCCTGCATGCAGGGGCCCTGCCCCCTATCATGGGCGGCGACGCCGGCGCCCCGCGAACCATGTTTGCAGGGGCCCCCACGAGTCGTTCGAAACGTTTTCCGGCGCCGCACCCAGCGGCGCCACGCGCCGCATGCCTCACCACAGGCTGTGCACGGGCGTGCCGAGGCCCCGCGGAGGTGTGTGCAGCACACTCTGCGCCACACAGCCGGGCCAAGGCTCGGCGCTCGTCCGGCTCCCGCCACAGGTCGACCATAGCATCCCATGGCAGCACGTCGCGAATCGCGAAGCGCATGCGTGCGGCGGCAGGCCCTGCCTAGACGATGACGCTCGACGCCCCTTGGCCGGCGCCACATGTATCACGTGACTAGAATCTCTTCTTGCTGCGAGCGCCGCGCGCCGTTGGCAAGGCCCATGCGACCGCGCGATATCCAGCAGTGGCTGCAAGCCGCGGGCGCAGCGGCGCTGGAGTCACCGTACGACTCGGACGACGAGCTCGCGCCTACACATGCCGAGCGTGCGTCGCCAGCCGAGGACGACGCGCCCGGCGCCGACTGGGGCCGCTTCCTAGCGCACGCCGCACGGCTGCTCCGCAGCCCACGCACCAAGGGGCGGCACGCCTTTCTGCGCGAGTGCGTTCCGATGGTCGCCCGAGACGAGGAAACCGTGTCTCCCGAGCGCGTAGAGCTGTACCAGCTGCTGCTTCAGACGTCGACGTTCCACACCGACCGCACCTCGCGCTTGCTCCTGCTCCAAGCGTGCGATACACTCCTCGACGCGGATGTGGCGTCCACGCGCGGGGAGCCCTTCAAGAGCATGCTCATGGTCGAGGCCCACCACGCCCTGCGCGCCGAGACCGAGAACGTGTGTGGCCGCGACGACACGCTCACAGCCACCCGCGGAGGCGCCGCCAACCTGCATGCCTGGGTGTGCACGCTCCTCGCGCACGCGCTACGGGGCGACGCGGCCTACCTAGCCAGCGAAGCGCACTTTCACGCGCTCCTGCATACCTTTGCGCGCCTGCACTATGCCATCCTCGCCAGCGGCCCCGCGCACCACGACCGCCTGCGCCCGGGCGTGCTGCGTGCGGCGTGGCGCACGTTCCGCCGCGCGAGCGACAAGCTGCCCATGCTCCTCCAGTGTGCACTCGACGTGCCTGCGAATGCGGCGTACCCGGCCATTGTGCTTCAGGGCGTGCTCCTCGACGTGTGCCTGCACCTGAAGCATGGCGCGCAGGCCGACGGCCTCGCGTGGGCGACGGACGTCAAGGAGCGTGTGCTGCTCTCGTATACCACGCACGTGGTCAGCGCGAAGGCGCCCGTGCCGCCGCCCGTGCTGCACGCGCTCGACCTGTTCCTGCAGCGCGTCGTGTCGTCGGAAGATCTGGAGGCGCATGTATTCCCGACGCTGCAGAAAATGCTCCTGCGCTCGCCCGAAGTCGCGTTTGAGGTGGCACAGGCCCTGTGTGGCGCAGCGCGCATCGACACGACCGCCGTGCTGGGGCGCTTCCAGACCGTGCTGCTCTCTTCGGTGACGTCGTCCAACGCGCAGACGCGCCGCCACGCACTCCAGTTGGCCCGCACGCTCCTGCCCAGCTATCACGCACCCTTCGTCGAGGCACTCTGCAAGACGCTCAAGCCGGGCGACGGCAAGTCCGAGGACCAGCGCATGGCCCAGAGCGAGCTGGTCGCGGCGGTGCCTGCGCATCCCAGCGGCAGCTCGGCGCTGCTCACGGCCATGGCACCGATTGTGCAGAAGGAGACGCAGGTGCCGTCGCTGCGCGCCGAGCTGCACGCCGTGTGGCCCCATGTGCGTGCGTGCTGGGACGCCCAGGTCGATGTGCCACGTGTGTGGGTCCAAGCGCTGCAGGGCAAGGCGCAGTCGCCCAAGGCGCCACTGCGTGCCGTGACGCTCGTGTCCGTCGCTGACGCGCTGCGTGCGCCGGCGGCGGCAGCGCAGGACGCTCTGCTCGCGGACCTGCTTCCGGCCTTGCGTGCCAGTGTGCAAGCGGCGTCCACGTCCGCGCTCACGTCGCCGGACGCGGCGCTCGAGGGCGCGGCGTCCGTCGTGCTGCTCGCCGGCCCCGTGGCGCACGCCGCTGATGCGTCTCTTCGCGACAAGGCGGCGCAGCAAGTGCCGCTCGCGCCGCTCCTGGCGACGGGCGCGAAGCCGTCGTTCCTGCTCAGCGACAAGGTGGCGCGGAAACTGCGTGAAGGCCTCCCGCACGCGCTCGTTTGGCACGCCGAAGCCCTGCGCTCCGTGGTGGCGCACCAGGGGTGCGCCACGCTGCACGACGAGGCGCGCCAGTCCGCCGTGCTCGCGCTCCTGGCCGAGTACATGGATGGCGCTGCGCCGCCTGCGCACGCCCTCCTTACGGACGTGGGTGCCCACAGCCCCCGTCTAGCCTTGCGCCTCATCGCGCACCTCCTGCGCCACACGGCGCTCGCGCCGCATGTGGCGCGGCACCTGTTGACCGGTCTCCTGACGAGCGCCGGGCCGCGTGGCGCCGAGCTGTTGCCCGACCTCGTCGTCCTCGCGCATGCGCCGCAGCTGCACGACACGGAGCGCGAGATGTGGGTGCACTTGTGCCGTCTTGCCTCGTGCGACCCCCACGACGTGGTCCAGCGGCACGCGGATGCGCTGCTGCGCATCGTATACGATGCCCACGCCGACGGGGCGTGGGCGCTCGCCGCCGAGGCTGCGCTGACCACGCTCACCTTTATTGCGCCGGATGTGCTGCTAGGCCGGCTGTGTGGCGACCTCGTGCGTGACCTCTCGGTGCATCCGCTCGAGGCGCTCAGCGAACAGGACCTGGCTATCTGGCGCGCGCCCGCGGACCGCCCGTACGTGGACGTGCTGGCCAAGACGAATGCGCCGGCGCTCGACAAGGGCCGCGCGTCGAGCATGGACAAGTGGGACGCCGAGGTGCGCGCATCGATTGCCGCGAAGAAGGCTGCCTCGGGTCCTGCGACGCTGTCGAAGCAGGAGCAGGCGGCCGTCGACGAGCAGCTTGCCAAAGAGCGCGAGATCCGCGCCCATGTCCAAGCCGCCGTGGACCGCGCCGGCCGCGCCGCTCGCCGCCTGCTCTGCGTCATGGACGCGCATGCGCCCGAGGTCGATACGCACCTGTGGGCGCTGGTGCGTGCGGTGCAGGCATGCCTCGGCAGCGCGCGCGCGCGCGCGCTGGGCCTGACCGAGGCGCTCGTCGATGCCCTTACGCGCCTCTCGCGTGCCGGCGAGCTGCGTGTGCAGCCGACGTGTGCGTGGGTGCTCAGCACGATCCTCCGGCGCGTCGACGACAGCCTCGTGCCGCTCGACTATGCGCTCGAGGCGCCGGACGAGGCGGAGCTGCGGGCGCTGTACCAGCTGCGCTTCCTCGTGGACGCAGCGCCGCTGGACCGCGCGGCGTGCGGCTTCCTTGTGCCGTGGCTCGCGGACCTCGTCGCGCGCAGCGAGCTGTGCGGCGACGAGGCGCGCGACGACCGCACCGTCGAGCGCATGCAGCTCGCGCTCGATGTGCTCGCCGCGCACGCCGTCTACGGCGCTGACAGCGACTTTCCGCGCGCCGACGTGCTGCATGCACTGCTCCGCCTCGTGCGCGTGTTCCCGATGCTCGTGCATGACGCCGTCTCGGCGCTGCGTGCGTACGGCGAGGCCATCTCGCACGAGCGGCGCGGCCAGGGCGCGCTCATCACGCTCCTCCTCGAGGCGGCGCTCTCTGACGAGCCGCGCGAGCGCAGCGGCGCGCTGCAGTGCCTGGTGCCGCTCGACTTGACAGAGCTCGAGTTTCCGCCGGCGCTGTGGCTGGCGCTGCACTCGAGCGAGGCGGCCGTCGCGCAGCAGATCTGGGACGAGAATGCCCTCGATGTGCCGCCCGAGTACGTGTCGGCGCTCGTGCCGCTGCTCTCCCACGCCCATGCGTACGTGCGCGCCGCTACCGCCCCGGCGATGGGCGCCGCGTGCGCCGTGCATCCCGACACGCTGAGCACACTCCTCGACGCACTGTGGCAGCTGTACGCGTCGCAGACCTACTCGCTCGAGCCCGAGTATGACCAGTACGGCATGGTGATCGAGTCGACGCTGCACCGCGAGGACCCGTGGCCCGTGCGCCTCGCCGTCGCCCATACGCTGCAGGCGCTGGCGCCGCAGTTCCGCGCGCAGGACGTGGTGCCCTTCTTCCAGCTCGCCCTGCAGCGGCACGCGGCGCTGAGCGATCGCGACGAGCGCGTACGGCACGCCATGCTGGCTGCCGCCACGGCCGTGGTCGATGCGCGCGGCGCCGACGTGCGCACCGAGCTGCTGGCGCTCCTCGAGCAGAGCGTCGAAAGTGGCGACGACGCGGTGACCGAGGCCGCGGTCGTCCTCCTCGGTCGCGCGGCGCAGCACCTGGCGCCGAGTGATCCCCATGTGCGCCGCGTCGTCGACCGCCTGCTCGACGCTCTGCGCACGCCGAGCGAGATGGTCCAGGAGGCCGTTGCGTCATGCCTGCCGCCGCTCGTGCGCACCGAGGTGGTCGCCTGTGACATCCGTGCGATCACCGATGCGCTCTTTGTCGATTTGCTGCGCGGCGACTCGTACGCGACGCGCCGCGGCGCCGCCTACGGCCTCGCCGGCGTGGTGCAGGGGCGCGGCGTGTGTGCGATGCGCGACCTGCAGGTGCTGGGGCGCCTCGAGGAGGCGATGGCCGACACGTCCACGACGCGCCCGCGGCAGGGCGCGCTGTTTGCCCTGGAAATGCTCGCGTCGCGGCTGCAGGTGCTGCTCGAGCCGTACGTCGGCGGCCTGCTCGAGCACCTGCTCGTGTGCTTTGGCGATACGCACGCGGATGTGCGCGAGGCAACGCAGGACGCGGCACGCGTGCTGATGCGCAGCCTGAGCGGCCAGTGCCTCAAGCTCATCCTGCCATCGCTGCTCGCCGGCCTCGACGAGAAGCAGTGGCGCACCAAGAAGGGCGCCGTCGAGCTGCTCGGCGCGATGGCGTTCTGTGCGCCACGCCAGCTCTCCGCGGCGCTCCCCGCGGTGATCCCGCGCCTGAGCGAGGTGCTTACCGATTCGCACCGCCAGGTGAGCGCGGCGGCGAACCAGAGCCTCAAGCAGTTTGGCGAGGTGATCCATAACCCCGAGATCCACAAGCTCGTTCCCACGCTGCTCAAGGCGCTCGTCGACCCGAACGCGAAAACACAGAGCGCCCTCAAGGCGCTCCTGCACACGCAGTTTGTGCACTACATCGACGGGCCATCGCTCGCGCTCATCGCGCCGATCCTCGAGCGCGGCCTGCGCGAGCGAAACGTCACGAGCCAGAAGCAGGCCGCACAGATCGTCGGTCACCTCGCGTCGCTGACCGAGGCGCGCGACTACGTGCCGTACCTGGCCAAGTATACGCCGCTCGTGCGGAACGTGCTCGTGTCGCCGGTGCCGGACGCCCGCAGCGTCGCGGCGCGCGCGCTCGGCACACTGGTCGAGCGCCTCGGCGAGGTGCACTTTATCGATCTCGTGCCGTCGCTGCTCCAGGTGCTGCAGACCGATGCCACCGGCGTCGACCGCCACGGCGCCGCGCAGGGTCTCGCCGAGGTCCTCGCGGGTCTCGGCATGGAGCGCATGGAGCGCCTGCTGCCCACCATCATCGAAAACACCCAGGCGCCGGCGTCGTACGTGCGCGAGGGCCACCTGGCCCTGCTCATCTACCTGCCTGCGACGTTTGGCTCGCGCTTCGTGCCGCACCTCGGCAAGATCGTCGTGCCGATCGTGTCGAGCATGGCCGACGAGCACGAGTCCGTGCGCGAGGCGAGTCTGCGCGCCGGCCGCATGCTCATCGCCAACTACACGCAGCGCGCCGTCGACCTGCTGCTGCCCCAGCTCGAGCCGCGCCTGTTCGACGAGCGCCACCGCGTGCGTCTCTCGGCGCTGCAGCTTACCGCCGACCTCCTGTTCCGCGTGTGTGGCATCTCCGGCAAGGCCGAGGTCGAGGATGAGACGGAGGAGGCCGCGCAGGCCCACTCGTCGGTGCAGCAGGCGCTCGTCGCCGCCGTCGGCGCCGATCGCCGCGCGCGCCTGCTGGCCGCGATCTATGTGCTGCGCCAGGACCCCAGCATCCCTGTGCGGCAGACCGCCGCGCACACGTGGAAGGCACTCGTGCACAACACGCCGCGCACCGCGCGCGAGGTGCTCCCGGTCATGCTCGATATCCTGCTCGCCGCGCTCGCCGCGGACAGCGACGAGCAACGCGACATGGCCGGCCGCACACTCGGCGAGCTCGTGCGCAAGCTCGGCGAAAAGATCCTCGCAGAGACGGTGCCTCTGCTGGCCGAGCGCGCCGCACAGGCGCCCAGTGCGGGCACCCGCGCCGGTGTGTGTCGCGCGGTCATCGACGTGCTCGCCAACGCCACGAAGACGCAGCTCGAGGACCACGAGAGCGCCCTCATCGACATTGTGCGCCGCGCCCTGGGCGACCCAGCCGCCGAGGTCCGCGCCGCCGCTGCCGCCGCGCTCGATGCGATGCAGGCACACCTGGGCGAGCGCGCCATCGATGCCACGATCCCGACCCTCCTCGATGCGCTGCGCGACGAGCGCGCGCCTACGGCCGTCGCCGCGCTGCGCGAGGTCGTCCGCACGCAGCCCGAGGTCGTATTCCCTGTGGTCGTGCCGGTGCTCACGCACGTCCCGCTCACCGACGCCCACGCCCACGCCCTCACCGAGCTGCTTCCCGTCGCCGGCCCCGCGCTCGGGCCGCAGGTGAGTGCGATCCTGGGCAGCCTCGCCAGCACACTCGATGCCGAGCCACGTCCGCTGCTCGAGCTGGCCGATGCGCTCTTTGCCGCACTGGGCGATATCGAGGCGCTGCACCAGGCCATGGTGCAGCTCCTCGGCTGGCTCAGTGGTCGCCGCGTCGAGCGCCGCGTGCTCGCGTGCGAGCTGTTCGTGCACTTTACGCAGCGCGTGACGATGCCGTGGAGCGACTACACGGTCGATGCGCTGCGCAAGCTCGTCGCGCTGTTTGAGGAGCCGAGCGACGATGTGCGCCGCGCCGCGCTTGCCGCGCTCGATGCGTGTGTCAAGGCCGTGCCGAAGGACGAATGGGACACGCTCGTCGTCCCTCTGCGCCGCACGCTCGAGTCGACGGGCGCGCCTGGCGCGCAGCTGCCGGGCCTGTGCCAGTCGCGGGGCGCCGGTCCCTTTGTGCCTGTGTTCCTGCACGGCCTGCTGCAGGGCAGCGCCGAGCAGCGCGAGCAGGGTGCGCTGGGTCTCGCTGACCTGGCCGAGAAGAGCGACGCTGACTCGATCCGTCCGTTCCTGACGACCATGGTCGGCCCGCTGATCCGTCTGTGCGGTGACCGTCATGCGCCGCCCGTCAAGTCGGCCATTTTGCAGTCGCTCGACACGATGGTGCACCGCGTTCCGGCGCTCGTGCGGCCGTTCTACCCCCAGCTGCAGCGCTCGTTCCAGAAGGCGCTCTCGGACCCCGCGAGCGCGACCGTGCGCACGAAGGCAGCTATGGCACTCGGCTTCCTCATGGGCCTGCAAACGCGTGTCGAGGGTGTTGTGCAGGAGCTGCTCGGCACGCTCCAGGCTGCGTTTGACCACGGCTCCGACGGCGGCGGCGCCGAGGCGGCTGCGCTCGCGCTTGCCGAGATCCTGCAGCACGTGCAAGCCGACAAGATGGGCCCGGCCGTGCGCTCGGCGCTCGCCGAGTGCCTCTCGACCGCGTTCCGCGCGAACGAGGAGCCGCGCGAGGCGCTCAAGGTGGCCGTCGCCGATCTATGTGCCGCGTTCCTGCGCTTCGATGACGAGCGCGGTGCGCAACTGCTGGCCACGCAGGTGCTGCAGCCGGCGCCGGTGGACGTGCAACTGGCTGCGCTGTGTCTGCGGGCGTGCATGGAGCATGCGCCCGAGGCGCTGCATGCCGCGGCGCGGCCGCCTGCGCTGGCGGCGCAGCTCGCTGGCGCGTGGCTCTCGGAGGCGCCCTCGGTCGTGCGGGCGGCACGCGAGGCGCGCGAGCGCATGCGGCGTACGCCGCCATGGAGTGCGGATGATAGTGTACAGTCCGCTCTGTAGTGCTATCACAAAAAGCCCGTTTCTCGTAGCGCGTTATTCAGTAGGGTTCTGTGTCAGTGCGCCATACGTACTCCTTCACAGCAGCAAACACCAGCCGGATATTGTTTGTGTCGATGGCCTGGGTAATATGGGGGTAGATTTGCAGCTTGGCGCGGTTCAACGAGGTAAAGCGCCATAGAATGTACTTGGCCGCCTTGTTCACGTCGTTGCCGCCCTTGTAGTCGGGAAAGTAGTCGGCGAGTGGCCGCTGCGGGAGCTTCTTCGTGAAGACATCAATTTTGTTCAGAAAGAGGATCACAGACGTGCGCAAGAACCAGCCTGCGGTAAGACGGCGATACGTACGGCTGTTGACGACGCTCTCGAACAGCACCAAGCTCTCGGCCATGCGGTTCTGCGTAGGATCCTCGAGAAGCATCTGGTCGTACTCGCTCAACGCCACACAGAAAATGATCGAGGTCACAGACTCGAACGACTGGATCCACTTGTTCCGCTCAGAGCGCTGGCCGCCGAGGTCGACGAGGTTGATGCGCATATCGCCCATCGCAAAGTTCGTCTCGACAATGCCCGACGTCTTGGAGCGCGAGCGCAGCACGTCCTCCTGCGTCGGTAGATAGTCTGGCTGCGTGATCCGCTCGGCCCTGTTCAAAAAGCTGCGTGAGCAGGCCGTACGCACTATTCAAAGTTGTCCATAACGTAGAATTCACCACGCCGCTCGAGCAGCGGTGCCATCACAGGGTCCGACCATAGCCCCATGATCGCCTGCGCCACCTGTGGCGGCAGGGTAGCATCGGCGTCAGCCGGCAGCTCGTACGCTGTAAGCAGGTCAGCCGCTTCCTGCGGTCAGTCGTGCCGTACGCACCCGGTTCTCGAGCTGTTGCGGCTCCATGTCAAAGCGCCGCATGGCCAGCGCAAGAGCCTTCACAGAATCCAGCAGATTCTTGAGAATAGTAATGCGGAACATGTACAGCTCCTGCTCCGAGTATCCATCCTGGTGGATAATCTTCATCTGCTTCACAATCGTCGACTTGCCCGACTCGCCACTGCCGAGGAGCAGGACCTTGAGCACATCCTTGTCTCCCCGGTCCCGAGACTTGCTAGCCCTGGTATCGCTCGAGCTACGGCCAGTTCCATCGCGGGCTTTCGAGTTGGCCACGGAGAAACAGGCACCCATACCGCCACGGTCCGTCCTCGAGACGAGCTGGAGGCGTCGCGCGGGACAAAGAGCGAGCGTCTCCACTTCCCTGACCTATTCTCCACGCGCGTCTACAAATGGCTAACAGCGCCCCGCGCGTGCATCGCGCGCAAGTCTAGCATCTCCGGCACGACCTCCTGGAGTGTGCGTGCGCCGAGCAGGCGCATATCCATCTCAATCTCATCACGCAACAACTCGAGCGCACGTACAACGCCGTCACTGCCATAGGCCGAATAGGCATACAGGAGAGGGCGGCCGACGCCGACCGCGGTCGCACCCAGCGCAATGGCCTTGAGCACATCGGTGCCGCGGCGGAAGCCGCCATCAACAAACAGTTGGAAGTTTTTGTTGGGGAACATGTGGCGCTTCTTCAGCTCATGCACTGCCTCCTCGAGCACCGCGATGGCCGGCGGTGCAAAGTTGAGCTGGCGGCCGCCGTGGTTCGACAGTACAACACCGGCCAGACCCATCTCGCACGCTAGCACCACGTCCTCCCACGTTTGCACGCCCTTGAGCAGGACTGGCAGCCTGGTGTTGCGCGTAATGAATAGCAGGTCGTCCCAGTCAAAGCTCGGGTCAATGAACGTCGAGATCGCACGCGCCGCGCCCTCGTCGCGCTTCTCTACAGTGCCTCCTTGCACATTGGAGCCTTCACCGCCAAAGTGCATGCGCATGTCCTTTTCGCGACGGCCCAGCTGCGGCGCATCGACCGTGACAAAGATGGCCTTGATATCGGCCTCCTCGGCGCGTCGCAGCATATCGAGCACCACTTTGCGGTCACTGTTCACATACAACTGGAAGAACTGCAGTGGCAGCCCATTCCGACGCTCCTGGACAATCTCGTCAAAGGAGCACGACGACAGTGTCGGAACCATCTGGATCACTCCGGAGCGGGCGGCGCCACGCGTCAAGTTGAGCTCACCATCGGGATGCCCCAGGCGGCCCAGCGCCGTGGCCGTAATGTACACAGGCATCGAGCTGGGGTAGCCCAGCAGCTGGGTGCTGCAGTCGACCTCCTTGACATTGCGTAGGATACGCGGGCGGAACCAGATGCGCTCAAAGACGTTGCGGTTCTCCCGCAACGTGTGCTCATCATCGGCCGCCGATGAATAGTACGCCCAGGCCTCCGGGCTCATAGCCTGGCGGCCGGCCGCCTCAAAGTCGTTCAAGTTGAGGCATTGCGCCATAGGCGGGACGTTGGCGCGGCGTGCCTTCTCCTCTTCCTCCTCCTTCTTCTGCGCTTGCTTTACCGAATCTGGCACCGAGCTCGCGTCCAGGTCGCCCAGATAGCACTCTTTCGGCAGGTACTTTTCAAGGGTCCCCGCCGGGTGTGTCGCCTCGAACAGCCTTGTGACGTCCTTGCCCGCGTTCTTGATAATAATTTGCGGACCACCAGGGTGATCCGGAAGAAAACTGGTCATATTATAGACCTTGCCGCCCAGGGCGACCCAGCAGTCATCCGGGGACGTGTGCCTCGCCACCTCCTCAAAGCGTATGAGTGGCATCGGACGAGAACCCCGCATTCTCTCCACGCCTGGTAAGCGATAGCCCCGGTGCACGTGATCGGTCCACGCGTGGGTGTGTCACGTCGTGGCGACACGAGCCGCTCCGTGCGCCCGACAAAATGCTGCATGGGCTGGACCTGCTGCGCAAGCAGTACATCAAGTATGCGGCTACGGCAGGCCAGGGCCACTCCCCTGAAGACACGATCAAGGCACTTGCAGAGAAGCTTGAGGACCCGGCTGGTGCGCGCGAGGACCGCCGTGCGGCCCTTCTCTCGCTCAAGTCCCTCGTGCGAAACCACGCAGACCTCGTGAGTGCGCACGCCCTCGTGCCACTGGTTCGGTGGATCCAGGTAGGTGAGAAGGACGAAGACATGCTCCGCTCCGCAGTCGAGTGCTGCCTGGCGCTCTGCCAGGTGCCTGAAGACCCTAAGGGCCGCGCGCGTGCCTTGGACAACATGGCTCGTCTGCTCGCCGAGAAGGACTCGCTCCTGGCGCTATTGTCTCTCCTCTCGACGGATCACTCATTCTACACACGCTTCGGTGCGCTGCAGTGGCTTGTGTGTATTACCGAACACCGCCGTGCAGAGGTGCAAGAGTACGTGCTCACCGCGCCTGGCGGCTGCAGTGCTGTGCTACAGTGCCTGGAGGCTGCGCCCTCGTCGAGCACAGAGATTATCCGCAATGAGGCCTTGCTGCTTCTTCCCCAGCTCGTGAAAGACAGCGTGGATATTCAGAAGATCGTTGCCTTTGAGGGTGTCTTTGAGCGTCTCCTGGACATCGTCGCCCAGGAGGGCCGCATCGAGGGCGGTGTCGTGGTGCAGGACGCACTCGAGGGTCTTGAGGCGCTTCTTCTTCACAATGTCTCGAACCAAAACTACTTCCGCGAGACGCTGAGCATACCCCTTCTCGCACCGCTCCTATTCTACCCGCCGCCCCTGCCGCCCCAGGCGCCCGAGGGAGCCGCGCATGAGCGCACGCAGCATGTGCAGGCATTCCTACTACAAGAGTGGGACGAACAGAAGCTTATCAATGCGCAGATTCTCATGCGCTGCATCGGGCACTTGGTCGATGGCCAGGGCGAGGGCCACCGCGCAAACCAGTGGGCGATGTGCAACGCTGGCCTCGTGGAAGCTCTGGTCCAGCTGGTGCTGGCAAGTTTGGCACCGCCTGTGCTCAAGGCGCATGCTTTGCACGTACTGGCAGCCCTATTGCACGGCTCGCGCCCCGTGCAGGACCTGATGAGCAACATGGTCGTTACTCCCGTGGCGCTGATCCAGCATCCCGAACCCGGCGAGGGCCAGCCACCGATGGAGCTGTCGTGGCAGGCTCCCCAGCCAGCGATGCTCTCCCTGATTGCGCTGGTGCTACGGGGACCTGGCAGCGCCTCGGACGACCAGCTGTCGCTCGCGGTGCGCTGTGCTGCCCTCCATGCCTTTGAGGCACTCGTCGAGCAAAACATGGATGTGCGCATGACGCTGTGGCATGCCTTTGTGGCTGCGCCTCTTCCTGAACAGACTCACGGCAACGCGTCGCAAATTCTCCTCGACTCGGTGGTGCATCTGCCTACGACGTCGCTGGTATCGCATGCCAAGACCTCAGCGTTTGACCCGTACCGTTATCTGTTTGCATCGACGCTGCTGAGCTACCTGCTGCAGGGCAGCGACACATCCAAGGAGTTTGCGCGACGAGTGCGCCTCAATGACGAGGGCCGTTGTGTCGCTGACGCCACGGTGCCGACGACCGATGATGACGAGCCTGCCACGCTGATCCATGTGGTCGTGGGCAACCTGGCCATGGCGCTGCGCGAGCACGGGGAGGCCGTGCGCCGTGAGCGCGCCGCGCAAGCTGGTCTGCCCAACAGTTCCGAGGACTGGACCAAGATCATCGTGGGCTACCTTGTCCTCCTGAGCCTGTGGCTGTGGCATAGCCCGCCGAGCATCCAGGACTTTGTTTCCGAGAGCGCCAACCTGCAGGTGCTGGTGCAGCCAGCGGCGCAAACGACCGGTGTAGACCCCCTCATCCAGGGCCTCTCGGCGTTTGTGCTCGGCACTGCGTACGAGTTCCATACGGCGACGGACAGCGATGTGCCCGAGGGTGCACTCACGCGCCAAACCATGCATCCTATCCTGCATACACGTATCGGCGCTGACCAGTTCAGCACACGTATTCTCTGCGTGAAGAGCGATCCGCGTTTTGCGTCGTGCACGCCTGACGTGCTGGAGAGTGTCCTTACGGAATCGCACTCGTCGATTTGGTTCACGTGGTCGTTCGTCGAGTTCTGGAAGGACAATTATGTGCGCGTGCAAAAGTCCATCCTCGTTGACCCAAGCAAATCCTCGGCATTGGAGGCTGAGGCACCTGCCGAGCTCTTGGATGCGCGGCAGCGCATCCTGCTGCTGCAGACGGAGCTTGCACGCGCGCAAGCCGAGGCCGCCCTTGTCGAGGGCCTCCGTGCTGACCTTGCCAAGGCGCGGGAGGCCGCAGAGCTGGCCCACCAGGAGCGTCAGGCAGCCAATGTCGCCCATGATGCCTCGAAGAAGGAGCTCGAAGCGGCCCATGCCGCCCATTCTGCGGCCCAGAAAGAGGGAGATGCACGCTATGCTACGGCCCAGGCCGAGCTCCAGCACGTGCGGGAAGATCTGCGGAACACCCAGGCTCAGTTGGACGCGGCTCTGCAAGAGGCCCAGCGCGCTCCCGTGGCCGAGGCGCCTCCGGCAGCGCCCGTGGAAGACGCCATCACAGTGCGGGCCCTGGAGGCCACGCGTGAAGAGCTGGCTGCCGCTCAGACGCACGCTGCGCATCTGGAGGAGGCCATCGAAGGCAAGTCGGAACTGATCCAAGCCTTGGAGGCCCAGCTCGCCGCGGCAGATCGTGCCGCGCAAGAAGCGCGCAGCGAAGCGGAGACAGCCAAGGCGGCCGCGCAAGAAGCGCAAAGCCAAGCTGAGGCAGCCAAGGCGGCCGCACCTGCGTCTTCCGACACACTCACGGAGCAACTCGCCTCGTTGCAGACAGAAAACGAGGATCTCCTTGTTCTCTTGGATGATATCATGGAGAAGCGCAAGCAGGAGAAGGCAAGAATGCGCGAGGCCGGCTGGGATGTGAGCGACGACGAAAGCGAGGGCGAGGGCGAGGGCGACGAGTAAGGATCAATTTAGCCTATGTAGGATAATGGATCAATATACATGGCCGCTTTTCGCGACGAGGGAATCACGAGCTCAACATCCGACTCGTCCTCGTCCATGTTGGCGAGGCTGCGCGCGAGCGCGTCTGGTGACCGCATCGGCCGATCCTGCAACATGCTCCTAGAGCGTGGCGCATCACTAGGCGATACGGATCTGCGGTCACAGGCAGGAGAGGCTTGCGCGCCCACCGGCGTCAGTCGAACAGGCTGTGCGGGCGGCTGCAACGCCGAATCCATGCCCAGTGGCTCCCCCTTGAGTCCTGTCGGGGACGTGGGCGGCGAGGAGTCTGGCGTGGATGGGCGCTCCATGGACTGCAAGGGCGCTCGCTCCGGCGTGGCAGAAACTAGCGTTTTGGCAGGCGCTCTCGCCTCGTGCGAGTCCGTTCGCTGTCGCTTGCCTGCTTGCACCGACGCGGGGCGGGCAGCCGACGAGGCCATGGTCGTTGTGAGCGGGGCTGAAGAGGTGCGCTGCAGACTGACAGGACGCACGAGCCGGCGCGACATGACCACTTCGTTGCTGATGCGAGTCGAGCTGGTCAAGGACGATCGTCTTGTGGTGCGCTCCGCATGCAAAATAGGGTGCCTCTCTTGCGGCACGGGGGGCGCCTCTGGCGCAGGACCCGGCTTGGCAGCGGAGACGCTACGCTTCCAAGGCCGACGCCGTCTTGGCGTGAGGGACGGGCCAGGCGCGAAGCATTTGGATCGCAACGTAGCGCACATACGAGGCGCCAGATGCTCAAAATATCTCTCGGCAACATCCGCACAGAACCACTGCGCCTCATCGCGCTCATCGTTGGCCGCCTGGATCCGAGTATCTGAGCCATACATGGGCCGCGACAACGAGAGGCCTGCAGAGAGCTGCAGCAGACACAGTTGGTCAGCGTACGCATCGAAGAGTGCTTGGAGCGCAGGTTGATCCGCCCTAATCTCCAAATCCCTCACGGGGGACTGAGCGGGCGCCGGGTGCGCGGTGCCCCATGCAAATGGAGCGGGAAAGCCTTGCCAGCGCTGTGTTCGCACAGCCTTGCGCTTCGACTTGCCATGGGTATCTAGGGTATGGATGCGGCTCGGCTCCGAGGTGCACTGCTCAGGCACATAGGGCCATAGAGCACATAAAAGTAACAAATGCATTTCCACACTGCGTCAGTAGATACAACGCACTCTCGGCGGTAGATGGCTGCGAGAAAGGCCCGTACATGGCTCTCACGCTCCGCCCCGTGCATCGCTGCCTGGGCGAGCGGCCCATGCCGCACAGCGGCTCGCATGGCTTCATTTTCGTTCGTCCTGCTTTCGATCGCACTCTCTTGAAGCATTGCCACGACATGCTCGTACGCTACTTCATGGTATTGGGCGCGTAGCTGCGTGGGCGTACGCAGACGATTCATCAGGAACGGTACGCGCTCGCTTGTATGCCACTGCGCCAGCGCATGTGCCACACACGCAAGGGGCGTATGAGCCTCTCCCATCCATAGACTGTACACAAGCATTTTCTCTAGGCATGCCGTGTCCGTGATGGCCCCCCAGCGCAGCCCACGGACCACGCAGGGCAGCGGCGGCGGCTCGGACATGCCGAGAAAGGTGGAGGCAGACCGACCTTATCGGTGCACGCCATGGCCGAACGCACAGGCACAGGCGCCATGTCATGGACGCCTGAATCGACCATGCACACGCGTGCACTTATCGACGTGCGCCAGCCCATGGGTAGCATGAGCCTGAGTCCTTGTATGTGTTCTGCCTCTCACAGCAGCCAATCAAGAGGTCGTCTTGGGCTCAAAAATGGGTCTCTATGTCATTCAGCTGGAGCACTTGTATACACCCCCGCGCTACTTTGCGCATGCCACTGCGTGGGAAGTAGCTGATATACAATGGAATCCACATATGTGCCGTTCAGAGTGGGTTGCAAGCACTGTACGTGTGCCTACTAACGAAGTCCAATCAGAAACTCGTGATCTGGAATCTCAACCGCCCGTCCTCGGCATCGGTGGGCACGGAGGAGATACGACCTGCGTCTCATATGCGCATGCAAGCACAGAGGGATGTGGTGCACTCCTTTTACACCGGTTCTTCATCGAGTGCTTTTGCGCACAGACCGGGGATGACGACGTCGCACACACTCTCTATGGACGGCTCGGCTATGCGCATCCCCGCGCAGCACCGGACCGGCCTGGGTCCGCCGTCCAGCACGGCGGTTGAGCATCTTCTTGATGCGCATACGCGTGCAATCACAGATATCAACTGGTCGCCGTTCCATCCAGAACTGCTGGCGAGCTGCAGCGTCGATACCTGGACATGGGTGTGGGATCTGCGTATGGCAGGGCGGGGTTCAACGCGCCCCGCCCAAGGTTTCAGTTCATGGAATGCCAGCATGACGCAAGTCAAGTGGAACCGTACCTCGCTTCATCGTATCGCAGCCTCGTGTGACAACAAAGTGCTTGTATGGGATGACCGTTTCGGAGCGCTACCGTGGGCCACGCTCGAGACCCACCACAGCAAGGTTTATGGCCTGGATTGGAGCCCCGACCGGGAGAAAGGGCGTGACCAGCTCATGACATGTTCGCTCGACGGCACGATCAAGTACTGGGACCTCGACTCTGAGTCGTCACGTACAGCCTTATCAAACCATGCACGCATCACAGAGCCCATGTACACTGTCGAGACACCCCAGCCCGTATGGCGTGCGCGTCATTTACCCTTTGGTCTCGGCGCCATGTCCGTGGCACAGCGCGGCGATACTGCGCCGTGCATGTGGAAGTATGGCGTAGACGAACCGGTGCATCGTTTCGTTGGCCATACAGACGTTGTCAAGGAATTCCTATTCCGAGCCAAGGGTGGCGCCGACTCATCACACGATGATCGCGAGTTCCAGCTGATCACCTGGAGCAAAGACCAGACGTTGCGACTTTGGCCCATCACTGAAGAAATGCTTCGCTCCGTGGGCCACGTTCATGGCGCACCTATGAAGCAGTTCGTCGTTGGCAGCGACGACACGGCATTGCCTCCGAATGCCATACGGTCCCGTACGATACCCGCCATGACCGCTGCTGACGGCGTCGACGCAGGCTCCCCGAGCACTGTATCCAGTGACTCCCAACTATTCACTCGCCCTTCGTCGATCCGCTCCCTGCCTCTCCAAGTGGGCAGTGCCTCTAGCGTTGAAGAAGTGTTGCCGCGCTCCCTGCCTACACGGGGTGTACAAATTTGTCAGGGAATACGACCGCGAACGACGCCCAAACGCCTGAGCCGAAAGGCCACAGGGCCCCAGATGCGATACACACATGAAGATAACAATCTGCTTGCACCTGATGCCGTTGAATGGATGGCTCACATTCGCATGGGCGAGCTCTGCGACGATGACGATAACGATGACGACACCACACCAAGCTCGCAGTCAGAGGTTGATGCAACTGTTCTTCCTCACGAGATCCTGCGTGTGAACAGTCGCTTTCCCGGTCTTCTCGAGTCTATTGACATTGCATGGCGACGTTGTACTGTCGCACTCAGTGGTCCATGGCATGAGCAGGGCGATGGCGCGCTTGCCTACTTGCGCGTCATGTTTACCTTCCCTCCTAACTATCCCATGGAGCCGCCGACCATCGACATCGAGCGGAATGCCACTATCCCGTTCAAGACTCGTGCCGATATCTATCGTGGTCTGACGAACATTCTCGAGGCCAAGGCATCCGAACGCGTTCTCAGCCTAGAGACGTGCATCGAGTACCTATTGCACGGCCAATCTCCTGACACCGGTTCAAGTTCCAGAGACGTACGACAGGGGTTCCAAGTGCTTCCCGAGTCGCAAGAGCAAACATTTGCGCATACGTACAATCATGTGGCTGACGCGGTCGTACAGCTTTTGCTGCGCTCGTCCGATACCTTGCACACCTCGTTGGTCGATTCTGATGTCGTCCAGTTGATGAGTTTGAATCCCTTGAGCCGCGCCAAAATCGCGACGAAGACCCCTCCCCCCCACACATCATAGCATGGCTTTCCATCTACATTAACTGCAATCACTGCCTCATATTAGAGCCGTCCTCCTGCTGGTATCGCGGCACCGTCCTCTTCATGACACCGGGCGTAGCCGCGCTAAGCGATTGGGCAACGACGCATCGGGCTTTTCCGGTGACCCATTCGATGCCTGGTTGTTGGTCACATCTTGCAAGGCGCGTTTCGTCTCATTCCGCAGCGCCTTCACTTGGGCAGCGAGCCGTTTGTTTTCCTTCATGACAAGCAACATACGCGTATCGGCTTCTTCAATTTCGCTAGCCTTCGCACTCAGTTCCAGCTCAAGGTCAGCCACGCGCTGCGTAAGCAACGCCGCATTCTGATCTGCGTCCCGCTTTGCCGCATGCTCAGCACGCTCCGTGCGAATTTGCTCCGCGTATCTTCGCTTGCTCTCTTTCAGCGCTCGGATGTCAGCTTCACGGTCCACTAATGCTTGTTCCAAGACGAAAAACTCAGCCTGTAGCTTCTCCATCTGCTCTTTCGCTCGCTCCTGTTCCTGCTCAGCATGAGAAGCACTGCTCTTGTACATGGAGAGCATTTTCTGTAGCTCATGCATTTCTCCAGCCCACTGGACACGCTCCGCTTTGACAAGCTCCAAGCTCTTGAGTTGCTTCTGGAGATCAGCTACCTGGGCTTCCGACACGGCAAGCTGCTGCAGGACCTGATCCACGTTGGTTTGGATTTGCGTGGAACGCTCAAGTTCAGACTGGAGCTCCGCTAGTTGGTTCTCCGCGTCGGCCAAACGGCTAGACTTGGAGGCCAACTCACTGTCACGCTGATCCAGGGCAGCTTGGGTATGCTCAAGCTGCGTTTGTGTACGCACAACTGCCTCATCACGCTCAGTCACTGAGGTCTCGAGCTCAGCCAACCGCCTGGAAGCTAGTTCATGCTCCGTTGAAAGGGTATGATGCGCAATGCGCAGTGATGCATGAGCTTCCAAAGCGTCTCTGTACTGTTTCTCCAACTGCCATACATAAGCTTCGTATGTGTCCATGCGATGCTGCATAGTAGTGAGTTTCGTAGTATTCTGATTGAGGTTAAATTCCAGCTCTTCCATGGCAGAATCTAGGTGCAGCGTCTTTTGCAAAGTATCCGTGTGCGCACTCGTATGACAACGTATTTGGGCGGCGTGATGAGATGCCGCCTCAGACTGTGCCACTTTGCTGTGGGCCAATCGCTCTTCATACATCTGAGAAGTTGTCGCCAGGGTAGCCTCATGTTCCGAACGCAATTCCTCGAGCTCTTTTGTACGGCCGCTATAGGCACGGGCCAATTCAGCAGCATGGCTAGTAAACAATTCTTCATTCGAGCGCCGATGCACTTCTGCTAGCTGTGCAAGCTCTTGTTTGTGCGCAGCCTTCATGGCATCAACCATTTCGGAGTGATCACTCTCTAGTTTGGCGCGCTCATCATCCGATAAATGCCGAATTTCCGGTATCTTTGGCTCCATGTCACCTACCATGGTCTCGTCAGGATCCTCTGGGGGGGGATGTTGGCGCTGCATAACGCGTACGGCCTCAACGGCCAGCTTATAATTGAACATGCAATTTTCAATATCCTGAACATCTTGTGAAGGTGGCGTATCACGGGATACACGACAAGCGCGCTCAGCTTGTTCAAACTCGAGCAGGTCATCACACTCATGGAGCAAGACCGTCATGTGCTCGAGCGCCTCCCCTCCAAGCGCATATAGGGGGGGCAAGTCATGGATTGGTTTTCCAATAAGGCGCGAGTGGATTCGAGATTGTAGAGTATGTAGAGCATCCATAACCCACATATCTATAAGGGGCCCATCTGCGCTTGGCAGCATGGTGCCACTTTCAATACGTGTCCGCGTCGGTGATTGTGTTGACGCAATGTTCCAAGATCCGAGCGCGAGGCGCGTCCCATCACGTGATTACACTATGGTACAGGGTCCGCCAAAAGTGCCGCTATGACGGCCTTGTAGACAAACACATACTGGCGAACGGTCTCAATCATACTCATACGCTGCTCGCGCATAACCATCGTAGCCTCGTAGATAAGATCTTTTGGAGAATCCCAGCATTCATGACGAGATGGTATAACTGAGTGCTCACCTTTACAAGCAAGTGAGGATCGCACATGTCGAAGGAACGAGCTCACCGCGTCAATCATGATGTAGGCACCAGTGCGGCCAATGCCCGCGGAGCAGTGCACGACAATAGGATCTGAATGATCTGATCTCTTTTCATCAACACGTTTTTTGAGCGCAAGCAAGTCAATAGGTGAATCAGGAACACTGTGGTCAGGCCACGCCATATATTGGTAATGCGTAATATGACGAGGAGGTGTATCAGGTTCGGTCAGATTGCAGACTTGCAAGGTGCGCTGAATAACAATCACATCTGCAGCATTATCCATGGCATCTGTCGGCTTGTTGAATGATTGGAGTTCTTTCGAAGACACAGTTTTTCGCTCCAGCACAGTTACCCGGAATGGCTCAGCGGTAGGTTTGTCCCAGTAGTTATCGCATTTAATACGACCTGCCTCTTGTTCGCGAGCAAGCATCACGATAGTATGGATATCGTATTCCCATATGACACTCCAAAATACACTGAAAGTGCTAGGTAACGGTGCCTGTGTGGCAATATACACATCGTGTCCACCCATATATCTAAGTGGATTGATAAAGGATGCATTGATGTACCTTGATTGGTTGGGTTGCTTCTCAAGCGTTACGCGACTGTGCTCAAAGGTCCAAAAATTTCGGTATCGATGATCATTTCCTCGCTCAATGGCCGCGGTGATGCTTAGAGGAAAGGCACCGGGCGGTACGGAGTGCTCTGTCGGCGATTTCGGGTAGACTGCACGGCTGGAAATTGGCACATCAGGGGGATGGACGGAGCTGTTCGTCGAGGATTCAAAAGCATGCCGTTGCATGACGCTTTGCATACGAAGTTGTTCCCCTTTCTCGATTTCAAAAAACCTCTCTGCCAAGTACTTGGCCCGTATTTGGTCGTCCATAATGGCCAAGTCTCGCAAAAACCGGGGCAAACGATTAAGTTGCGACTCAGATAGCGAAAGCTCCAAGGGAACGATATCTGTGATGCCACATGACAGTTCCAAGTTTTGCCGGATATTATCGAAGAATGGATTTGCTGCATGCGCCGCGGAATTGCCCATGCAGTCAGAGAGAGCAAGCATTGGCCCTTGAGACGGCATCGAAAGACTCAAACTGGGTCGCTTCATCGTATTTGTTGGCACCAAAGAGATCGCATGGTTTGAATCCTTCTGGGTAGATGCCCACTCAATATCGTCCGCCGCAGGAGGCCACCGACTGTACGACACAAAGCCACCCGTAACCCAGCAAAGTTGGCCCTTGTACCCCGCTGATTCAAACTTTCGCAGCAGTCCTAACAGAGATGCACCCCCACCACCAGCACTGGATCGGCCCATCGATGTTGTTTTTGTAGAATCCATATCTAATACGACAATCCAGCTCTGAGGCGCATTCTCCTTCGTATAAGTCCTCCAATTGCGAAAGTTATCATCCATCGTACCACTAGAGAGAATTTGATCCTCGATACGTTCAATGGTGAATTCCGGACGGCGTAAAAGAGTGGTTGGAGCGCAAACATTCACACTGCCTTTTATATGACACCGGGCAAAGGAGGTAGGGGGACGGATATCTAGAACAAGAACATGCTTTGGCGGAACAATTCCTTCAGGGGATCGCATTCGCATCAAATCATAGAGAGTTTCCGGTGTAATCATACGGTATCGATCATCATTAGCTGGCGTCGGTACGGGCAAAAACGCTGGTGCTTTAAAGTTGGGCAAAGATAAAACTCCCGGGGAAGTCGGAAACGGCTTCTTTGATGTAGAGGCACGTTCTTCCAGATGCTTATTCGGAAGACCTAGTGTATGTAATGGCAAGATAGCCTGGGACTGACCGTGGGACGAAATGACCTGGGCCCATGGATGATCCGGCGACAGGGAGGGAACCGCATCCTGTGCGACCTTTTCGGGAAGCTGAAAATAGTCAGGTGTATCTGCCTGTGAGCTTGTAGAGCCTGAACCCTGCGGAGGCGCCGGTTCACGGCTCATGCTACGGGCGTTGCACGCAGTGTACGCGGATTTGTTGAAAGGCGTACGACGAAGCACGAGTTGCCCGGCCGAGTTACTTCAAAAGCGCCACGACCCATTCGGCCGGGAGCCTCCATTTTGGCACCTGCTCATCGACATGCCGAGCAAGATCGCAGGGACGCTGGTCGCACTGCTAGTGAGCAGCCTGGCTGCGCATGGATTCAGGTCAACAGGCTCTAATCCAACTCTTACTGCTGATGCAGTTGTGCCTGACCGTGAGCACTCGCTATTTTCACCCTACGTTGACTCTACCTTGCAAAACAAGTTTTGGGACTACGGCGGCGATGCGATCGTTGACACCAATCGCTACGTCATTCTCACACAGGACAGGCACAATGAATCTGGGTGGCTTTGGTCGCGTCTTCCCATTGATATGTCAGACTTTGAGATCACGGTTGAGTTTACCGTCAAGGGCCAGAGCGTATCCACCGGTGGGGACGGATTCGCGATGTGGCTCACCAAAGAGCGCATGCAGGGTGGTCCTATATTTGGAAACAGAAATCGCTGGAATGGTCTTGGTATTATCTTTGATACTTTTCCCAATGCACCTCACCGCGGCTTTTTCCCACAGATCAGCGTGGTGAAGAACAATGGACAGCTGGACTATAATCTCGGCAAGGATGGAGAAGACCAGGACATCGCCCATTGTAATATGCAGTTGCGCCGTACGCCCACGGATACGCGTCTCCGTTTCACTTACATCAAGGACGTATACATGGAGTTGGCGTTGCAGACCCACGAATGGAATAAGTGGGCTTCGTGTTTCCGCATCTCTCCATACGAATTTACAGGGCAGCCTTACCTCGGTTTTTCTGCAAGTACAGGCGACGTATCAGATCTCCATGCCATTGGCTCTGTATGGACAAACAAACTCGTGTACCACTCGCGTACACCTGCCGATCTCGAAAATGAGCGTTTGCAAGCTTTTTCTGAAAGTTCTGGCACTGGTTGGTGGAACAAGAAGCAAGATGAAGCAAAGAATATGGAGTCAGCCACCGTATTCCAGTTGCTTAAGAGGTTGGTCCTCTTCTTCGTTTGGGTGATAAAGTGGCTCGTTATTCTGGCCGTCCTTGGCGCTGCTGGTTATTTCGGCAACAAGTACTATCAGCAAAAGAAGGTCCCAAGCACCTATAAAAACCGGCGTATGATGGCATAGGTTGATACCCGTCACTCTGGCGCACGGAACAAGTGATTACGATAGTATTCAAGCTCTTCTCGTAAGAGTTTCGTGCGCACCATATATAGACCCCCAAATGTCATGCAAGGCTCTTCGTGTTAGATTAAGTGACGCACCGATGTGCTATGCCTGCCCGTTTTGGTGGCACAGCTGTACTGCTATACCAACGGCGGACCAGCTCCTTGATGGTTGAAACGTCCACAATCCGGTAATGTAAGTGCTCAATCAACTCGGGCATCTCGTTTTGCAAAAACGCCTTGTCTGCATGCACTGTGCTTCCCGCTAAGCACGCTGTTTTAGCGTCGGGGATCCGGTCTAACACATATGCAAGCACCGCCGTGCGTACGTCGCTGTGGGAATGCGCGCGTGCAGTATCAGTACATTCGGACATGAGGCCTGTTTCCGTATGTGTGGTGATCTGACATAAGAAAAAGATACCTACACACCTGTTGTAAGTGAACCCACACGTACCACTCGTCCATATCTGCTAACACGGCAGGATCGGTCTGAATCACGTAAGACACGCCTTCATCCACAGGTTTCAACTGACCATCTGTGATGATACAGGCGACCTCCAGTAGGCGGTCTTTGTTGGGATCAAGACCGGTCATTCTGCCTTAGAAAAAATCACGTACTCGCAGTCAATCCAAACCAGTGGTCCATCCTCACCGCGCAAGATCCGCGTCGCAGCAGGTGGAGGTATCGTTGACATGGTAGCTACGGGTTAAGTACAGAGAGTGTCACAGGCTGCACACCGTATACATCCAAATATACAGGTGTATCATGCGAGCCCTGTACACGGGCTATATAGGACCCAGCCTCGAGCGCGTGAGGAATAGTAAGCATCGCACAGGTAGCATCGAGCAGAGCTTCGGAGGCGGCCACACACGTGGTGTTCTGCCATAATTCCACATGAAGCGGTTGCTCGGGCATGGCCGGTCGCGCTTGAGAAGCACAAAGCGTAATTGGCATGGGGCGCGGCAATTCCACTTCCCAAATGCATGGAAGAGATGCATGCAATGCCCGATGGTATTGTCCCGCGCCTTCCGCTGGAATAGGCTGTACACACACACGGACGTTACTCTCGATGACGAGGGTAAATTCAGAAGCCAATGCCTCAAATGACGATACCACCAGTGTATAAGTACCAGGCTGGATGACGGATGCATCGCATAAAGTCATTCCGCGGGTATATGCCTCACTGGAAGCGATGACCAAGGGTCCTGTGGCGTACGACACTCGTTCACCGCCACGAAGAAGTGACGCATGTACATGAAGTTTTGAGGTAGTCATCAGAATGGCTAAAACCCGTGGAAGTAGTGTGCCTTCATGCACCACAATTCGGAACTGTGGGTTGTGTCGAAAATGTGGTGAAGTGATGGGCCCTCCGACAGTGAGACCACGCCAGGCTCCCTTCATGACAGCGCGATGAGGAAGCGTATAAGGCGAGTGATTTAAATGGATGGGACATGATGCATAGGCAGAAAGTGTATATGAAATGCAATTAGAGGTGCCGTGACGTGACACCTCAACCGTGTAGGAAGCATCCCGTGATGCATCTAATTGCATCAAAGTGTGGTTCACACTCACATAGATACCCATAAGACCGCCCCGTGTCATGTCCATGCGACGCTGTGATCCATGACTAGGAAATGCATGCAAGGCAATAAACTCGTTCTCTTGTTCGTCGAGCGAATGACGTTTCAGGTGCCGCTCGAGATGAATCCAAACAGGCTGAGGGGTATCACAGTCCAAAAAAATGTGGTACTGGTCTGTTTGTGCCATATGGTTTTCATCCAAACGCACAGTAAAGCCTGTCGCATCCCAAGCTGCATCGAGCGTGAATTTGTGAGAAAACAATGCAGGATTCCAGTTAACACACAACATCTCAAAGGAACGACACATGGTATCCCAAGACATGTGAAATATGGAACACTCGCTCGAGTCCAAATGCTTCCAGGGATTCACAATGGACACGATTCTCTCGCCCTCGCACTCTTTGAGAGCAGTGATCCCGTAGCAGTGCAAGGGAATCAACCTTTTGTCCTCGCATGATGTACCCGTGCCTAGTGTCAGGAGACAGTTTCCTGATTTCCATGCAGTCCAGAGACGCGACCACGTCTTTTCGCGTTGGAAGTGTGAATCAGACAGCGGCATATGTTCTGGGATCCATCCCGTCAACATATAAAGATCGGTCGATGCATCGGAACCATGAAATTCGTAGCTGCTAAAGCGCGCCATAAGAAAGGCTTTCTCAATCAGCCCAAGCCACAGCTGCGGCGATTTGCATGGGCGTACACAGAGAAGATCATGGTTTTCAGAAAGAGGAAGCGTATCATCCAAGACAATCCTGCGCGGCCGGCCGCCACAATGCATTTTCACCACATACTTGTGGTTCATGGATGTCGTTGGAAGGCCATTTTGGGACTTTGGGTATAGTGGGCGATGAGATAGATCCGTGCCAAACACGGCGTCGTGCTCCAGGGTAACTTCCAAGGCAGCGACGAAGGAGCAGTCTGTCACAGAACCCTGCTGGATGTCACCACCACGGAGCTGTGCCTCGGGTATGTAGTATGGAATACTTGTCGCTCTCCGCATACGACCTCCCAATTGCCGGTGTTGTGTTGAGAGAGCTGGGCGAACGCAGACATCTTCCGTAAATTCGCCTGACGTCTCAAATTCTGCATTTTGCGGGTCATTCGTCCACAAATCCCACTCTAATTGATCCACTTGTATTTTTTCCTTGACCTTTTCGGCTCTCTCTAGCAAGCGTGCGGCGAGCTGATAATGTTCGTGAGCTTGTGGCGAAGAACGTGCGAGAGCTAGAAGCATGTCGGTAGCACGTACATAAGTATCGAGTGCCTCCGTCCAATTTTTCTTCAGCTCAAATTCTACTGCTTTGGATGCTAATGCACGCGCATGCTTCGCCGTTGGCTCTGCATAAGATAGAGACATCAAGCCACGCGCCATGCACGAACCAGGGCGAATAAATTAGTGGTGTGGAGTAAACGGCCAACAGTGTATTATGTTGATTCGCGCTGACAATCCGAGGAAAGTACACTTTATCTACACCGTAATTAGTACCTGTCATGGGTGTACCGTTGGGATGAGTCTACCTGAAGCGCGCCCCGCATAATGTTAACCGTTCCTTTGGATGATTGAGGTGGGCTAGTTTCATGCGCGTGCTTCACAGCATGCCCAGTCTAGCTGTAAATGGGAGGGTTCAAGGAATTGCATGCAATTTGTTGGATCAGTCGGTTCTCCGAGCACTCCGCCCTACCGACCTCAGTCCTACGTATCCATGGGGTTCTCGGCAAGCAGGGAGCACATGGCTTGAAAGCGCGCTCAGGCCTTATGAAGATTCAAACTTTTTGGCTTACTAAAATTTTATATAGGCCACATTGAATCGCAGGGGCACGTCCCATCGTTGTGTCACCATGCTGGCCAGGCTGTCCGTGCGTCATTGTTGCAGGGTTGGCCAGCCCTCCATGATACCCATGCGTGCTATGCACGCGAGTCCACTTCGAGACAGTGCGTGGGCAGTTCCACCTATCGCGGCAGATCAGCATGTGCCGCTGCCGCCTATTACCAGGCATGATATTCAGAGTTCTAAAGATAACGGCACACCTCTGGTTTGCATCACAGCCTTCGATTATCCGACAGGTCTGGCGGTTCGCGGAGCTGGTGCCGATATGTGCTTAGTAGGTGACTCACTGGCGAATGTCGCTCTGGGATATGCGTCCACCCGCGCCCTAACACTGGATGCCTCGATTCATCATGGAAAAAGTGTGCATGCGGCTCTTCATGCCACGGAGCTCCAGTATGATCGACGCTGCCCTCGTGCACCGCTGATGATTGTGGATATGCCATTCGGCTCGTTTATTGGCTCCATGGACGATGCTGTGATGAATGCGGCGCGCGTCATGAAGGAGACGCAAGCGGCTGCCATCAAGATGGAGGGCTCGATGGAACTTGTTCCGCTCATTGAGCGCCTTACGAGTGCAGGGATTGACGTGATGGGGCATATTGGTCTGCAACCCCAGCACTTCGGTGATGCAGCGGGCTTCAAAGTCCAGGGCAATACCGTACGCAGTGCTCTATCTGTGCTGCATACGGCACTCGCTCTTGAAAAGGCAGGGTGCTTTTCGCTGGTGATCGAGTGCGTGCCATCCAAGGTGGGTGAGGCCATCAGCCAGCGACTGCACATTCCTACCATTGGTATCGGCGCAGGCCCCGGTACGCATGGGCAGGTGCTGGTGTGCAGTGATGTGACGGGAGATCTTGCGAGCCCCTCCCATGTATCTGCCGTTCTTGCAGGCTTGGATGCATCGAACGACGCAGCTGTCGAGAAGAGCATGGTGCCTCACACGCCGGCGTGGCCAACCCCGCCTAAGTTCGTGCGTTGTTTTGCCGAGCCAAGACTGGGTGCCGCGCGCATATCTGCATTGCGAAGTTTTTCAGAGGCTGTGCGTCAGCGTACTTTCCCTGACAATGCTGTCGAGGCATATCGCATCAAGTCCCATGAGTGGGCCGCGTTTGAGCGCGCCATAGCCGACATACCCCGACGTTGACGACCATGTGGAGAAGCGTTTTCCGTCTGACCATGTGGGGACGTGCGTTGCGACCGACTTTCGTGTGCGGTGGCGCCTCAACAGCGCATGCGCCTCTTCTGAAATTGGACCGCGCGCATATCCCAGGTCTGCGGCATGTGGTGGGTCAGGGGCTAGCCGATAAGCCGTCGCTTTCATGGACGGTGAGCGACGGTGGTGCGAGAGAATGCTGGGCCATTGTAGCGCCCTCTGCCGACCAAGGTGGACAGGCACGCCAGGCGCTTCGCGATGTATGTACACGAATACTAATGAAGATTCTTCTGGGACGCCAGCGTCCACGTCTCGCCGATAATCTGGCGATGCAGCATGCATCTGTCTTTGCGTCGCTTCCCTTGCGTTCGATCGCGCACGTCTCCTTTGAGACTCGGCACCCGGGCTCTGGTGACTTTGTGGACTATGCTACTAGATATGGCTCGATCCGGGGCACTGACCGCGTGACACTGTTTGAGCACCTGATGGAGTCATGCGGTATTTACACGGGTGCAATTGCACGGCAGCATATGCGTCCGGACCCTCTGGCATGTTCGCAGGACGACACGGGACTGCTCAAGTGGGAGTCGCAGTCTGTGCAAGAGAAAGTTGTGCAAGAGGCACGCCTTGTACGAGAGCGCATTCATGCCAAGGCACCTCTACTAGGCCTTGAGGCACTACTTACGCGACCTGTGATCGCACTGAGTAATGGGCAAACCCGACGTGCGCGTATCCTCCAAGCGCTGCTAGCGGGTGCCAAGTGTGTTGTGATGGAGGAGCCATTCACGGGTCTCGATCCGCCAACGCGCCAGGACGTGTCGGGTCTTTTCGCGTCGCTGCATGCACAGCGTGCGCCACGCCTGCTGCTCTTCCTGCGTGAGCAGGATCCCATTCCCGACTTTGTAACACATGTTCTGCGTATAAATGAGCCTGGCGATGTGACGCAGCTTGGTCCCAAGTCGGAGGCGGCGCCGGCCTCTACGGCCAGCTATCCGCCGGGAGGCTATGCTGTGGTAAAGGGCAATGCAAGTCGTGGCCGTGGCTTAGGCGATCAGAGCCAGCATCCTATCATATCGATGCGAGATGTCTCGCTCTCTTACGGCTCGGCAGACGTTCTGCAGCACGTATCACTGGACTTGTGGCCTGGCTCACGTATGGTTCTTGTGGGCGACAATGGTAGTGGCAAGACTACACTGTTGTCGTTGCTCCTCGGTGATCACCCGCGCTCGTTTGCCATCCCGCAGAGCCAGCTGAGTCTGTTTGGGCGGGCGCGTGATGCGCCACAGAATGCCCATATATTACTACAAAAGCGCATGGGCCATCTTTCGCCTGAGCTCTACAATGCGTTTCCGCGGAAGAATCTTGAGGCGGGCGGCCTCACTGTGGCTGATGCCGTATCGAGTGGCTTTGATGGTATTTTTACATACCGCCGACGCAGTGAGGCGCAGATGGCCCGTGTGTACCAGTTACTTGGGCTTTTTGCATCAGAGCTAGTGAGCCAGTCGCCAAGTCGATCAGCGACGAGCATCGAGAGGCTGGCCGACACGCCCCTGACTGACCTGACTCATGGATCACAGGCGCTCGTGCTACTCCTACGCGCAATTGTCCACCGGCCTGCGCTCCTAGTCCTCGACGAGCCATTCCAAGGGATGAGCTCGCGACAGCTGGCCAAGGCACGTGCGTTTTTAGATGTCACCGATGATCGCTGGGTGTACGATGGCATGCCGGCGGAAGAGCAGGCGCTGGATCGCACGTGGCGCCAGCAGCTGGCCCTCGTGATTGTAAGTCACTACGAAGCCGAGTGGCCGCTTTCATGCGGGCGCCTACTGCGCCTATCGGCAGGTCAAGTCATGGAGCAGTGGTAAGCTATGGACCTTCAAAGACCACCGACCAGTCCTGTGCCACAGGCAAGCGCGGATCACGCACCTCCAGGGTTGCGGTAGCCGCATCGTACGTCCATGAGAGCTCGGCTGTGTGGCCCTGCGCGTCCGTCGCAACTACGCGCTTCGGCTCGGCGGGCCAGCCCAGCAAGACGAGGCGCTCGACCCGCACCTTGGCCATTTCGCGCTCAAACGCATTGTCGGGCTGCTGGTACACGGCATCGCTCGACGACGACACGAGAACGTCACGCTCCCGCAGAGCCGACGCGCGCAGACGCAGGGCGGTGCCCTCCGGGGCCAGGATAAAGCGGCGCGCAATGAACGCCGACGCATCGCGGTACGCAAAAGTCTGGCCGTCGTCCATGTACAGCTGCCCTTCTGCACGCTGGTCCTTGCTCACAGCCACGTATAGGGTAAACGGATCAAGGCGCTGCAGCTCTGCTGCGCGGCGGTGCCGCATGCGCATAGGCAAAATCGAGCCGCCACGCAGCAGGAGCGGGACCTCGTGCGACAGGGGGGCGGGGACGGTGATGCGGCGCTGCGGTCCGTGGTATGCCTCGTGGGAGAAAAAGTGGTAGTATACCTGGTCGTCAGAGAGGTACACGTCAATGCTCGTGGCACCCTTGTGCGTCGGAGGCTTGACGAGGAGGCCTGTGTCGCCCAAGAAGTACTGGTCATCGATGGAAAAGCCCTGCTCGTCGTGAGGGAATACGAGGCCCTGCGGCTTTAGCACGGGCTGCCCGTTCACGCTCGACTGCCAGAATGCCGTATACCATGCTGGCAAGAGCTGGTAGCGCAGCTGCAGGAGCTGGCGCAGAGCATCGCCCAGCTCGCCGTCGTAGAGGTACGGCTCGCGGCGCTTGGTGTCGATATGCGCATGCGCGCGGAAGAACGGCTCAAATATGCCCGCCTGGTACCAGCGCAAAAGCAGCTCAGAGTCGGGATTGCCAAAGAAGCCGCCAATGTCAGCGCCGCAGAAGCTCATACCGCCCATGCCGTTCGCGAGAATCATGGGTACACTGCCAGCAAAGTGCTCCCAGGTACCCATATTGTCACCTGTCCACACGGCCCCGAAGCGCTGCGTGCCTAGCCACCACGCGCGACTTAGCACAAATGGCCGGCGCTCAACACCGCGCTGACCATGCTTGTCCGTGGTGCCCAGCTCGCGGCGCGTCAAGCCTGTGGCGGTCAGGTTGTGCATAATCAGGCCGTTGATGTTGTGGATCGCGCGGTTCTCCCACCCAGGGTAGTGCAGCAGGTCCTTGGGCGAAGTGACCTCAGGGCCGCCAAAGATGGCTGGCTCACTCATGTCGTTCCAAATGAACAGGTTGCGCGCATTGGCGAACAGCTTGCGTGTGGCAAGCGAGTGCTGCTCGATCCACCATGGCCACGTCTTGGGATTGAAAAAGTCGATCCAGCTGGCATCGCCACTCCAGCACTTGCCCACATACTCTTCCTTGGCATTAGGCCGCTTGACAAATAGGTCCTGCTCTTTCGCCTCGTTGTACAGGTAGTATGCGTCCGTCGTTTTTAGGTGGGGATCCATAATAATCACCAGCTTACGACCACGCGCGTCTAGGGCGCTGAGCATACCCTCCGGATCCACAAACGCTGAGCGGTCCCACACGCCGTACATGTGGTCCTTGCTGTACTCAATATCGAGCCACAGCACGTCCACGGGCATGTCGGCCTCGTCGAAGCGCTCGCTGACCTCCTTGACATCGTCGTCCGTCAAGTAGTTCCAGCGGCTTTGGTGGTAGCCAAGTGCAAAATACTGCGGGAGAGCCGTGCGGCCCACGAGTTGCATGTAGTCGCGCATGTTCTGTGCAAGCGATGGGCGCAGGAAGACGAACAGGTCCAAAATGCCGGCCTCTGAGTAAAAGTACGCGTGTGACGACTGCGCCGAGGAGCCGCCCGCGCGGCTCGCGGCGTCCTCGCGCGAGGTACCCACGGAACGCACGTTGGGGCCGGGACGCTGCGACGTCTTGTGCAGGTCGACGTATGTCTCGGCGGCGTTGAGCCATAGCACACTCACTGCCGAGCTCTGGCTCACTGCGTGCAGCACAGGGGCATTGCCATACAAAGCGCGAGGGTTGTCGTACTCGTACTCAAACACGTCTGTGTTCATCATGCGGTATGGCTCAGTAAAGCGGCCCTGCTCCTCCTTTTCGCCCTTGGGTGGCGCGCGTGTCGAGCGCAGCGATAGGGGACTCGCATGCTCGGGAAGGCCGTACAGCGTCCCGTAGCCGGGGAACGAGATATCGAGCGCGATACCCTCGGGGCCGCGCGGCTTCGAGTCGGTCGTACCAGACCACGTCTCTTCCCACTCGCCGGCGTCCGGCACCTCGAACTGCGACCACTGCTCCAAGGTGGCGCTGGGCGCCTTGTGGCGCTTTTTCAGGGCCGCCTTGCGCTCCTGGAACACGAGCTGGCGCGCCTCATCCGTGTCATCTGGCAGCTTCTCCGGCTTGGCACGGTAGTGCTCCATGTGAAGGAGAGCGCGCTCATTCAGCACGACTTGCACGACGCCGTCACGCACAAACGAGAGGCGCAGCGGCTGCAGCTCAATGTGCACGCTGTGGTCGTGCTGGCCCCAGTGCACGGCCACGTGCCCGTCCTTGGCGGTCATGCGCACGTCTGTCGCAGGCTCAGGCGTGGTTGCTATGCCCCACTGGCCAGCCTCGTTGTAGTGCTGGCGGCCCTCGTACGTCGGTCCTGCCTCGTCCATCTGTACGCGCGCATTTCCATCAGCCAGGAACGTGAGTGACAGCGTAAATGCAACACTTTCGTGTAGGGCCGAGTGGATGGGCATGCGCAGGACATGCGCGTCCAGTGTGGGTGCACCTGCCGAGTACGGCGACACAAAGCGCCCAAACGATTCCGTGTACTCGGCGCGGCGGCGGAAGCGGCGGCAAAAGCTCGAGTCGCTGCATGACTTGAACTCGCCCGGATTTACAGCAGCGGCAAGCAGACAAGCGCTCGCCAGAACGGCCACCGCAAGCCACCAGCGAAGGCGGGCGTGCATGACGAGGGGATCGAGGCCCCTGCTCCATGGCCGGCCAGCGAGGCCGCGTTGGATTACGTAAGTAGCAACGCCGTCGCCGGGCGGCCGCGGCGCTGCTTGACTGTGGACGCCATGGACATGGCCTCGCTGCAGTGGGCGTGTGCGTAGTGAGTTTCTGACGCAGACCGTGCTCAAAAGTGTCTGGGTGTGCAGGCGGGTGTGCCGGACTTTGCGCCGGTGCCAGGTTTCGACGGTGCGCACCAGGGCGCTCGTGTGCTCAAGTACAGCCCGAACGGCGTGCGGCTCGCCATGGCCATGGACGGCACGGTGCGCATATATGATGTGCAGGAGCACAGCGTGGTGCTTAAGCATGAGCTGCCGTTGCCGAAGGCCGTGGAGCTGGCTTTTTCGCCCCGCGGCACATACCTGATGACGTGGGAGCGCCCGGTCAAGACCGAGAGTGGCGCGTGGACCAAGAACTTGTCTGTGTGGGACGCGGCTACCGGTGCGCAGCTCGTGCAGTTTGAGCGTCGCCAGATTGAGGGCTGGGAACTGCAGTTCACTGACCGCGAGGACTACTGCGTGCGCCAGGGCAACAACGAGCTGCAGGTGTGGGCCCCCCAGCACTTTGCCAACGGCTCGGTCGCTCGTCTGCCTGTCGAGCACATGCAGAGCTTCAACCTGGGCCCCGGTGCGCAGCCTGCTATGGCCGTGTTCACTCCCGAGAAGAACGGCGCGCCCGCGTTCGTGCGTGTGTATGCCCTGGCATCGGTCCTGCAGGGCGGCGCGACACCCGCTGCGCAAAAGTCGTTCTTCAAAGCGGATAAGGTAACGATCAAGTGGAACGCGGCTGGCTCGTCGCTGCTGGTCATGACGTCGACGGACCACGACCAGACAGGCAAGTCGTACTACGGCGAGACGAACCTGTACATGCTCTCTGCGCGCGGCGACTTTGACTGCCGCGTCAGCCTCGACAAGGAGGGCCCTATCCACGACTTTGCGTGGAATCCCAACAGCCGTGAGTTTATTGTGCTGTACGGCTACATGCCCGCTAAGGCTGTCGTCTTCTCGTATCGGGTGAACATGATCTGCGAGCTCGGCACGCAGCCGCGCAATCTGATTGCGTACAACCCTCAGGGCCGCCTGTTCTGCTTGGCTGGCTTTGGCAACCTTGCTGGCACGGTGGACGTGTGGGACCGCGAGCGCCTCGCGGACGGCAAGCTGTGCACCTTCGATGCGAGCAACAGCAGTGTGCTCGAGTGGAGCCCGGACGGGCAGTTCCTGCTCACCGGCACGCTCTCGCCGCGTCTGCGCGTAGAGAATGGTGTGAAGATCTGGCACTGCTCGGGCCAGCTCGTGCATGTGGACATGGTCGACGAGATGTACGCAGCCGGCTGGCGCCCACAGCGCTTCGCGGCGGTGCCCGAGTTCCCCAAGTCCCTCCCCGCGGCGCCAGCACCGAGTGCCGCTGCCGCGGCCATCCTCGCGAAGAAGCAGGCGGCCTCGAAGCCCGTTGGTGCGTACCGCCCGCCGAGTGCGCGCCAGTCGGGTGCGTCCACGAGCGACTACTTGCGGCGTGACCTGAGCGACGCGCCATCGGCGCCGTATGTGCCGCCAGGTGCGGCGGGGCGCAAGAGCCGCAAGGTGCCGGGTGCGCCGGACAGGGCGGCGCCGAAGCCCACGATGGGCGCCGCAGACATTGGCGCGAACCACGGCGAGGCGGGCGCTGTGGAGAAAAAGCTGCGGAACCTTACGAAAAAGCTCAAAGCCATTGAGCAGCTCAAGGAGCGCCGCGACCGTGGAGAGACGCTGGAGCAGACACAGCTGCAGAAGATTGACACGGAGGCGGATATCCGACGGGAGCTCGCGACGCTGCAATAGCTATATAGTTAGCGCACCGAGTACACCTGGATCAGACGCGTCGCCACGCGCTTTGTGCCGGCCGGCCGCTCGTCGACGCCATAGTGTAGTTCAACGTCGAGCTCACGCTCGTTCGTTTTCGACGCATACACGCGCATCTCGCCATCGATCGTGGTGCCTGCCTGCGCCTCCACGGGCGTCTTGAGCAAGAAGATGGTCTGCTTCCAGTGCGTCGGCTTGCCGAACGGCGACGTGGTGAACGAGACGACCTCGCCCGGCGTCGACTCGCTCTCGGGCACAACTTCGTTGCGCTGCAAGTCAAGGCCGCGCACTTCGTCCGGCTGCACGGGCGGCGTCCGCACAGGCGGCAGCTCGTCAAACGGCACGTGTGCACGCGGCGCAAACCACGTGTCGAACCACGACACCAGACCGTGCACCGTGCATGGCTCGTGGATCGTCAGCCGGAACGGTGTGGCGAACTCGGGCTGCCGCGCGGGCAGCGACTCGAGAGGGAGGTCGCACAGCGTCGCTGGCGCACTGACGATCGAGGCCGCTTCGACGTCTTCGGTCGCGGCCTCGTCCGCGAGGCCCTGCGTCATGCTCGGCATGCGGAAGCCATACACCTGGTCCCAGAAGCGCAGACGCTCACATAGCACGCCCTTGTCGGTGGCAGCCGCCAGCACCATGCGAGAGTGCGATGGCGCGAGGATGCCGTCAGGCTTCAGGTACCGGTCGCGCGCATACAGCACAGACGGCAGCATCGACTCGTACAGCAAAAAGTAGCCCATCCACTCGCTCACGATGAGATCGACCTGGCCGACCCACGGCGCGAGGACGTCATCGAGTTCCTCCATCTTGCCGCGGAACACACGCACGACGTGCGTGAACCCATTCTCCTCGACATTCGCCTTGGCGCGCTCAGCCACGTCGCTGGCGTCAATGGCCAGTACATGCTTGGCGCCGGCGCGTGCGCAAAAGAGACTGAGGATGCCCGAGCCGCAACCCACGTCCATCACCGTCTTGCCGCGGATCAGGTGGGCATTCGCCGGCGACAGGATGAACTTGGCGTACGAGAGCGTGCGCACCGAGTCGGCAATCATCGTCTGGTGGATGTCATGCCCTGCATAGCTGTCGAAGTACAGCTTGTCGACGCCCGTGGGCGCACGTGCCACGGCCGGCGTCGTGTCCGCGGCGTCGGCGGACGTGATGCCCAGGCGGGCCGCGTATTGAAGGCGCAGCTCCTTGTACGCCTGGCGCAGCATCGCAAGCTCGGCCTGCGTATCCTGACCCGTGGCCTCGTCGGCGAGGTCCAGCTGCAAGAGCCCGTCGTTCTCGTACCCGGGCACCGGCTGCAGCTCCGCGTCGTCGCGCAAGAACGGCTCGTGGCCGGTGAGCTGCATAATAGACGCCGGCGTCGCGCGCGGCTGCGTCGACGGGCGCCGGATGTAGTTGATGAGCCGGATCACCTGCAGCGTGTCGAGCTCGAGGCGCGCGACGAGCTGCCGCAGATCGCACCCCTGCTCTGCGGCGTGCTGCAGCGCGGCTTCCGCGTTGGGAAAGGTAGCTGCGTCGTCGGGGAAGAGGGCGCGCGTTGGCACATCTTCTTCGTCCCACCCATCAAAGTTGTTGTCCTCACGGGCCCATAGCTCCTGCTCCTCCGCGCGCTCGGGGGCGCCCTGCGGGTCCAGAGACATGGTGGATCGCTACAACCCCTAATCACGTGCGATGTCCTAGCGCTTCGACTGGCGGATGCGCTGGACGTCGCGGTCGCTCAGGTGCAAGACACCGCCGCGGTAGTGGCCAACACCGCTACCGATACCGCGCTGCCGCTGCTTTGGCTGTGTGGCTTTGGAGCCGCGCGCCACGCTCGAGCCGCGCGTCATGTGCGACTGCTTCTGCGCCTTGGGATTCCATAGCCCCAGCTCCTTCTGCGTCGCAATCTCGCGGTCTCGCCGCTCGCCTGCCGCGCGCCGCAGTCCCTGGCGGATACGTGCAGGCATCTTTCCGAGCTCCTTCTTCTTGAGCTCGTTCTCAGCCCATGGCGAGCCGGCCGCGGGCCGCTGAATCGTATCTGCGTTCGATAGCTCCAGCACACGGGCGAGAGTCTCGTTCGTCGTGGTCGTCAGTTTGCGCTTCTTATTCGAAGCGTGAGAGCTGCCCGGCGCAAAGAGCGTCGTTGAGAGCAGTTCTGTGAGCTTTTGGTCGTTGGCGCGCTGATCATCGTCGTCCGAGTCGTCGCCACTCGGCGCAGCAGGCGTCGCCTCGGGCTGGTCCTGGGCAATGCGCTCAATGTCGGAGGACTAGGTTAGTCAGAATGCGTACCATGAATTGCTTGCGGGCCTGTTTAGAGATGGGGGCCGAGGTCCGTGAGGACGACGGATCGGTGAAAACGACCGTTTCAGGGACGCGACGCGTAGGCTTCGTAGCAGGGGGCGCAGCTGAGGCGGCCGTTCGGGCAGCGAGAAGAAGGTCCTTATCATCGTCCAAGTCAGAACCTCCCTCGTCCTCATCGTCGCTTTCCTCGTCCCCGTCGTCGCCCTCCTCGTCTCCGTCGCCCTCTTCTTCGTCCTCGTCCGCGACGCTCTGCTCGTCCATCTCGTCACTGTCTTCCTCCTCGTGTGAAGTCGCCTGGCCCGGCACGGCAAACTGCTCGTAAAACTGGGCCTCGAGCGCGCGGAGTTGCGCCTGCCGCGTCGCGCCGCTCATGCCAGGGACGAGGGTGTGGAGGAACCCAAACCTTGCCATGCGACCACACGCGCCCCAACGGGAGGACGACTGGGAAGAGGCAGTTGTCAAGGAGATTCTAGCACACAGGTACAGTGTGAACTCGGTATGCCTTTTGGACTCATAGCAGGACCGCCTCGAGTACCTAATCCAATGGCACGACAATGATGCCACTTGGGAGCCTGAGCAAAACTCGGTCCAGGCCGAGAAGCTGGTGTACGATTACTGGACGATCCGGCAGGGTGTCGATCCGGCAACGGCATTGGAGTATGTGTACTCTCTCAGTGGCTCCAATGAAGAGCCTCGCACACCAATCGCCCGGGTACTCTCTCGTTTCATGTGCGAGCCGCCTTCCAGGACGACGCGCGACGCGTCCATACGGCCTCCCCAGGATGTCCAGCCCGCACAGGTTGCGCACCCAGCACAGGTTGCCCATCCAGCACAGGCTCCCTACTCAGCACAGGCTGCGCATCCAGCACAGGCTCCCTACCCAGCACAGGTTCCCTACCCAGCACAGGCTCCCTACCCAGCACAGGCTCCCTATCCAACACAGGTTCCGTACCCAGCACAGGCTCCCTACCTAGCACAGGCTCCCTACCTAGCACATGCTCCCTACCTAGCACATGCTCCCTACCTAGCACAGGTTGCCCATCCAGCACAGGTTGCCCATCCACCCCAGGTTGCCCATCCACCCCAGGTTGCCCATCCACCCCAGGTTGCCCACCCAGCACAGTTTGCCGAGCCTGCACGGAATACACAGCTTGCACAGGATACCCAGCCTACGCGGAACATGACGCCAGCACCAAAGTCCCAGCCGACACAGAGGTCAGTGCCAGCACACGACTCTCAGCCAACGCAGGACGTGCCAGCACACAACTCCCATCCGACAAAGGACCTGCCGACACACCCTCAGCAGACACAGGGCATGCCAACACACAACTCCCATCCGACAAAGGACCTCCCGACACAGACCCCTCAGCAGACACAGGGCATGCCAACACACAACTCCCCGTCTGCACAGGTCGCGACGCCTGCAGACAACTCCC
This sequence comes from Malassezia sympodialis ATCC 42132, assembly GCF_000349305.1. Lineage (NCBI taxonomy): Eukaryota > Fungi > Basidiomycota > Malasseziomycetes > Malasseziales > Malasseziaceae > Malassezia > Malassezia sympodialis. The sequence goes on along the minus strand of NW_017387821.1, from coordinate 7,217 downwards.
AGCCTACAGAGGACATGCAGATACAGGACTCTCAGCCAGCACAGGACGCTCTGCCAGCACACATTTCCCGGCCTGCACAGGCTGCGACGCCCGTACACCACTCTCAGCCGACACAGGGCATGCCATCACAGGACTCTCAGCCGGGACAGGACGCTCTGCCAACACACAGTTCCCAGCCTGCACAGGTTGCGGCGCCCACTAACAACTCCCAGCCCACAGAGGACATGCAGATACAGGACTCTCAGCCGGCGCAGGACGCTCTGCCAGCACACAGCTCCCAGCCTGCACAAGTTGGTGCGCCCGTACACCATTCACAGCCGACACAGGGCATGCCATTCCAAGACTCTCAGCCAGCGCAGGACACGCTGTCGCCCCGGCACTCGCAGCCAGCCCAGGACACACAGCACACGCCGGGTCTTCCAGGGATCGAATCTCCGGCCCCCCCTGGTGCCCCAGGTCCAGTCTCTTCCCCAGCGGCTCCACCGCGACGCTCCTCGAGGCATGCGACCTCGGCGCCCGACGCGGGTCCGCCCGCCCCGGTCCCCCAGGACGTGCCGCCTACCAAGCCGGCGTTCACGTCTGTGCGCCAGGGAATGACGGCGCGCGAGATCAAGGATCGCCAAAAGTTCGATGCCCTCGAAGATTGGAAGGGGCACGTGCACCGCGTGGAAACGGTGCGGCGCGTCGACGCGGGTCTCGAGGCCCTCGTTGTATTTCGGAATGGCGTGCGCCTATCGTATCCCACGGCGCTGACAAATGTTCGGTGTCCACAAGCCATGATTGAATTCTACGAGAGTCGTGTGCGGTTCGTGACGCGCAGCGCGGACCCGAAGCTTGATACCCATAAGGGCTCGGCGAAGCCGTCGGCCCGTACATAGAGGAACCAGTGGAGGTGTCCCTTGCTGTGGCCGCCCATGCAGGTGGCGACGCGGATCCCCATCTACACGCATGAGCAGGTACGCTGCCGGCTCTGATGCAGACCGTTGCGCGCGAGGCGGCGCCGTGTGTGCTGGAGGCTATGCTGCATGTGATATGCTTTGTGCGGCTCCTGGGGCTCCTTACGCCCGCGACGCACCATGTCGGCGACACGGAGCTGGTGCGTAACTGCGACTGACACAGCCGGTCGTTGCCGACGATGCCGTGGCGGCGCGCCTGCGCGAGGCCGTGAAAGAGATCTTTGCGCGTCTCGATGAGCAGGGACATGCGGGGCGCGTGTGTGTGGACGTGGTCATGGGGTGGCACAAGACCGCGCCGGCGGCGGACGCGCGCGGCGCGCGCCCTGCGTCGCCGGACCGCCTCGCATCGCCGGTGCCCGTGGAAAAGCACTATGCCGTCTTCCACTCGCCCTACTCGTGGCTGGCGTCCGCACTGGCAGGGACGCGGCAGGGCAAGGCCGACGAGGCGCGGCGCCCGAACCAGCTGCTCACGCGGGACGCCGCGCACGACGGGGCCGCGTGGGAGACGTTCGAGCAGTGGGTCCTAAGTCTACAGGTGCACTACGAGGGGCCCGCGTCGGTGCCGGAGCTGCAGTCGTTCGCGACCTCGGCGCTCGCGTTCGCCAATGCGCACCAGGCACAGCTCCCTGCGATCCTCGATGCAGGCCTGTGTCCCTTTCCCTTCACGATTGATAGCACCGTGCGCGCCTAGCACTGCGCGGTGCTAGCCACGACCGACATGAGCATGGGGTCGATCCCCGGGAACTCGGACACGAGCATGTCGTCGAGCGCCTGGAGCGTCTGCATCGACAGCGAGTGCATGCCCGTGGCGCGGTGGTGGGGATACATGCCGTAGGCATCCAGACCCGACACGTGCACAAGCAGGCGCGACGGATCGCGCGCGGTCGCCTCGTGCGCCGGCGGCGAGCGCACGCGCGTGTCGGCCAAAGGTGTCGGCGGCGGCGGCGGCGCACGGATCGTCAGCCGCACCTCGAACGTGTCGTGGCCCAGGCGCGAGACGTCCTTGAGGTGGTGCCGCTGCAGGCCCGCCGGCGGCGGCGCGGGGAAGTCCCACGCAAGCACATCCGCATCGAACGACAGCGTCGACCAGGCGAGGCCGGGGTGCTCCCAGCGCATGCGCACCTCGCGCGTCCCGTTCGCGGGGTCGGCGCCGAGCTCCTCGCACGACAGGCGCAGGTCGCGCCAGCGCGCCGGGTCGCGCGCTGCGGCCGTGCGCGCCGGGGACCGCGGCAGCGTCAGGCGCGTCGGCTGGATAAAGTGCGTGAGGGGGAACAGGACGTCCATGTCCGGCGCCGCATGCGGGGCATGGTCCCAGCTGAGCGTCGTGTTCGCCTCGCCATGCAGGAGCACGTCGCGGAGACGCGCATCGAGCGCCGCATCGCGCGCGGCCGAGTCGAGGGGCGTGTACGCGACGTGCCACTCGCCGCTCGTGATGTTTTCCACGTGGTGCACGAGGAGGCGCCGGGGGTGGCGGTCGTCGAACGTCGGCACGGCCGGCAGCGCAAAGAAGGCGAGCATGGCCACGGAGAGCGCGAGCAGCACGCCCAACGACGTGCGCATGAACCGCAGGCCGTAGCGGTGGCACAGGGGCACCCACACGCCGCTGTTCAGCGTGACGAGCACGGCGACGAGCGAGGCAATCACATGGTCGACGGGGACGTCGGTGCCCATGCGGCCCATGAGCGGCACAATCAGGTCGAGGAACGAGATGAGGCCCTCGAGGCCGAGCGTGGCGACCGGCACGAGTGCCAGCAGGTACGCCACATAGTGCACGCGCTGGTCCGGCGCCACGGCGTCGGCGGCGATGCGGCCGAGGCCCTGGAGCGCGAGGTCGTTGACGGCGATTGGCACGAACGACGCAAGCATCGCCAGCATCATCATGTATGCCGAGCCAAGTCGGAAATAGTTCATCAGTAGCATGCCGAGCGTGTAGATGACAGCGGCGCCGGAGAACGTCGTATACTCGAGGTACGGCCGGCGCGTCGCCTCGATGCGGTAGTGCAGAACGAGCTGCACGCCGATGAGTGCGGCGAGCACCGGCGGGCCAAACAGCAGGGCCGCGTACGCCTCGTGCCCGAACCACGCGAGCGGCGCACCGAGAACGCGCAGGGCAGCAGCCACGACGTTCGCGGCCGCGACGGCCGCGGCGTAGCTGAGCACGAGCGCGACGGAGCTGAGCATCGACGTCGACATAAACGCGATGCGGCGCTCGGACGAGTTGATCGCGCTCAGGTAGAAGTTGAGCGCGACGGCCAGCGCCGTGATCATGTTTTTGAACAGCTTCGGCGGGAGGTGGACGAGCCAGTGGCCCAGGACGGAGAAGTAGACGGGCAGGAGGGGCTTGAAGCTGTACGGCCACGGGCGGATCTCGGGCAGCGGCGACGCAGGGTCGAGCGCGAGCGACTCGACGAGCGAGAGCACGTTCTCGCCAAAGTGCTGCACAACACCGCGCTCCATGTACGCGGGCGTGTCGCGCCGCGTGTGATACAGGTACGACGAGCCGACGATCGCCATGTCCAGGCCGGGCAGGCCGTGCCCGTACTCGACAAACTGCCGGAAATCGGTGTCGCTCATAATCGCGCCCGACGAAAACACATCGCTCGCGAGCACCGTGCCGAACGGATGCGGGACCCGCGCATAGGCCTGGATCAGGTGCGCGTCCGTCGCCTGGAACAGGAGCGTCGGGCCAGAGACACCGCACGCCTCGAGGTTCACGACGGCGCGCACCGTGTCCTTCGTGGGGGCGTGCTGCGTCATGTACAGGTGCGAGGCGTCCTGCAGCGACTCTTCGCCGTTGTTGAAGAGCAGCAGCACGCCGTGGCGCACACGCGGCGCGCCAGGCATCGTGAGCACACGCAGGACCTCGAGCATAATCGCCACACCCGCGCCGTCGTCCGCGGCGCCGGGCGACGGCAGCGTGCTGTCGAGGTGCGAGTTGAGCAGCAGCGCATCCGCGCGACTCTCGGGGGTCCCGTCCGAGACGCGCACGATCAAGTTCGACATGCCATAGTAGCGCTTCCACACGGGGTGGCCAAGAATGTCAAAGCGGTGCGCGCCGTCGCCCTGCTGGTAGAAGAGCTCGACGTGTGTCTCGTAGCCATCGCCGGTCGCGTGCACACCCTCGAAGCGCCGCAGGACGTCGAGAAGCCACTGCTCCGCATCGATGTGCCCCTGCGTGCCGACCACGCGGTACCCAATGTCCTCGGCGAGGTGCTGGATCGTGAGCATGGCATTCGCCTCGCTAAAGTGCGCGGGCAGCGGGCCCTGGTACGGCGGCGCCTCCTCGAGCGCCCGCGCCGGCTCATACGCACGCGCGCGCTCCGCGTCGAGCTTGTGTGCGAAGAAGGCCTCGTACCACGCCGCGCTCGCGGGCCCCGCGGGCCGCGGCGCGTCGGGGCGCGTGGCAGCCTGGGGCGCCGGCAGGCGGTAGTGCAGGCCGGTCGTGAGGCACGCGAGCACCACACCCACCACGAGCAGGCCTACGAGCTCGCGCACGAGCGGCTTGCGTGTGCGCGTGTACGCGATCGGCTCGCTGCGCGCTTGGCGCTGCCGGTCGTACTCGGACGGCTCGGTCATGATGGCGGAGGACACGCACGTGGCACTATGGAGGCGTCCGCGGCGCACCGACCGCCAGGCGCCACAGGATCGCATAGCACGCGGGCGTGAAGCCCACGATGCGCTTCGCCTCGCCGAGCGTGCGGGGGCGGATCTCGCGCAGACGCTCGCGCATCTCGTCGCTGAGCCCGTCGACCGCCGCATAGTCGAGCGGCGGGAGGCCCAGGGACTCGTCTTTTTCAAACGCGGCGATCTCGGCGTCCTGCCGCTGCAGGAGCGGCAGGTACATAGCCTGCGTCGCGAGGCGCTCGCGCGTCGACGGCGGGAGCCCACGGAGCTCCGGCACATGCGGAAGCAGGTCGTCGATGCGCGCATGGGGCCGGTGCATCATCGCCAGCGCACTCACCGGCTGCACATCGTCGGCGGCCTGCAGCCCGTGCTGGGCCCACGCACGCGACGTCTTGACCGTGCGCGCCAGGACATCCATACCGTACGCGAGGTCGGCCTGGACGCTGCCCAGGGCCGCGCGGCGCTCCGGCGGCACGGCCTCGGGACACACGCCGAGCAGCCGCGTCGTGAGGCGCACATCGGCGTTGTCCGCGCGCAGCGAGAGGCGGTACTCGGAGCGCGACGTAAACATGCGGTACGGCTCCATGACACCCTGCAGACGCAGGTCATCGAGCATGACACCCAGGAAGGCCTCGCTACGCGCGAGTACGAGCTCCGGACGCCCCTGGGCGCGCAGACCCGCATTGAGGCCGGCCAGCACGCCCTGCGCACTCGCCTCTTCGTAGCCGGTCGTGCCGTTGACTTGCCCCGCGAGGGCCAGCCCCGCAATGCGGCGCGACTCGAGCGTCGGGCGCAGCTCGCGCGGGTCGATGTGGTCGTACTCGACCGCATAGCCCGGGCGCAGAAGCTCCGCCTGCTCCAGGCCAGGGATCGTGCGCACGAGGCGCGCCTGCGCCTCGGCAGGCAGGGAGCACGAGAGTCCGTTGGGGTACAGGACCTCGCCGTCGCCCTGTGGATTGTCCAGGAAGCCCTCCGGCTCGAGCCACACGGGGTGCGACGCCTTGTGCGGAAAGCGCAGCACCTTGACCTCGAGCGAGGGGCAGTACCGCGGGCCGGTATACGGCGTCTGTGCATAGTCGTCACCTGCCGCCTGCTCGCGCACCACCGCATGGGTCGCGGGCGTCGTGCGCGTGCCGTAGCAGTACAGCTGGCGCGCCGGATCGATCGGCGGGCCAGCCGCGTGCAGGAACGAAAAGGCGCGCGGCGCCGCGTCGCCCTCGACGAGCGAGAGCGGCGCCGCGCGCGCGCCGCGCGCGTGGGTATCGGCCGGGTATCGAGCGCCGAGCTGCACGGTACGCGCATCAATGCGCGGCGGCGTGCCCGTCTTGAGGCGCCCCAGCTGGAAGCCGGCGCGTGCGAGTGCCTCGCTGAGCCCGACCGTGCTCGGCTCGTCGCCGGTGTGCGGCAGGGGGAGCATGCGCCCGGCTGGGCGGCGCACCTTGCCCTGGAGAATCGTGGCGGCCAGGAACGTGCCGGTGCACAGCACCACCTGGCGGCAGGGGATCACGTCGCCCGAGCCTGCGGTCAGTGCGTGCTACGTACGCAGTGTGACGCCCTGCACCTTGGCGTGGTGGCCCTCTGCGCCCGCGCCGTACGCGAGCGCGAGGCCATGCACGTGGCCTTCGCGGATCTCGAGGTTCGGCTGCGAGCGCAGCATGCGCTGGATCTCGGTCTTGTACAAGTAGCGGTCCATCTGCGCGCGCGGCCCATGCACGGCCGGGCCCTTGGACCGGTTGAGCATACGGAACTGGATCGCTGCGCGGTCAGCGGCGATGCCGCTCAGCCCGCCCAGCGCGTCCGTCTCGCGCGTGAGCGTGCCCTTGCCAATGCCGCCCACGCTCGGATTGCAGCTCATCTCGCCCATCGTCGCTGCATGCGTCGTGAGCAGCACGGTGCGGGCGCCAGTGCGCGCGGACGCAGCCGCCGCCTCAACACCCGCATGCCCACCGCCGATCACGACCGTATCGACGTGCGCCGTGGCCTGCGTCGCGAGCGCCCGCACACCCTGCCAGCGCCCCGCCGGCCGCATGCTCAGACAGGCCGCGCGCCGCGCCGCCTGGGGGGTTCGTCACGTGATTGTGGCCGTGCGGCGCCACGGTGTTGTTCGCCGGCGTGCCCCGTCTCCTACGCGGATGAGCGCGGCCCCGCAGCAAGCGCAGGAGCCTCGCGCGGAGCGGCTGCCGCGTGCGCAGCCGTCGCTGGACGAGTCGTTCAGTTACGGACTGGGCCTCGGTATCGTCGTGAACAAGGACGGCCCGCGAGTGTCCGGCGCGGATCTCGGCGCGCGCCGCGTCAAGGACCGCCCTGTGTCCGAGATCCTCGCGGCAGGCAACCCGTTCCAGCGCACGGAGACGAACGCGCAGCGTGCGTCGGCTCTGCCCTCGTCGGCGACGGTCGACCGGCTTGCGATCAACGACGTGCTCGAGCAGTACAAGCCGGGCGAGAACTCGATCATCGAGACGTCGTTTGCCGCGCCACCGGCGGCCGCGCCGCCCATGTCGTTCCTTGGCCATGCACTGAATCTCGGCTCGCTGCGCATGCACGACGAGCCGTCGCTCACGGACTTTCTTGTGCAGGACGCTGCCGCAGCGAGCGGGCCTCGCGCGCCGCCCCAGCCGCCGGCGCCGGCGCCGCGCG